>NC_081407.1:302685878-302986503 GCF_030272615.1 Cryptomeria japonica | reverse complement strand
TATGTGGTCCTAAGGGGTCATGCATGTGTTCTAACACATGGGTGGCCCCTTAGGACCACACAAGGCCCCTTACGACACATGTGCACCCCTTAGGACCTATTAGAACCACATAAGACCAAATGGTGTCGCAAGGGGTCTTATGTGGTCCTAAGGGGTCACGCATGTGTTCTAACACATGGGTGACCCCTTAGGACCACACAAGGCCCCTTACGACACATGTGCACCCCTTAGCACCTATTAGGACCACATAAGACCAAATGGTGTCGAAAGGGGTCTTATGTGGTCCTAAGGGGTCACACGTGTTTTAACACATGGGTGACCCCTTAGGACCACACAATGCCCCTTATGACACACGTGCACCCCTTAGGACCTATTAGGACCACATAAGACCAAATGGTGTCAAAAGGGGTCTTATGTGGTCCTAAGGCGCCACACATGTGTTCTAACACATGGGTGACCCTTTAGGACCACACAAGGCCCCTTAGGACACATCTGCATCTCTTAGGACCTATTAGGACCACATAAGACCAAATTAGGACCTATTAATTAAATTGTATATGCAATTGTAAATTAATTTGACTTAATTTGACTTATTTGACTAATTTTCAAATTAATTATTGTATATGCAAATATATGTAATTGTAAATTAGACATATATTGAAATTTAAAATTAAATTTATAGTTGTTGTTTAAATTTCTTTTGTGCATAGATCTAGAAATTTATCTTTATATCTAGAAAATTTTAACTTGTATGCATTTATGACGTTTAAAATGATTTAAATGTATGTATACTTTTTTAATTATTGTCTAATGTGTACTACACACACACACACAGAGATATATATATATATATATATATATATATATATATATATTACCCACTCACATCATGTCTGATGAGCCTGGATCACATAACACTAGTAGTTTTGAGCCTAGTGTTCATCCTCGTGGGAGTGAGCAGATGTCACATAGGTTTGCCACAACTCCACAAGAGAGACAACAACTCTACAATCATACAACACAGGCACTCCAACGTGCCTTAGATCATTTAAATATCACATTGGGAAACATGCGTGATCAAACAAATAAACAAAGGGGTGAGATTATCAGACAAGAGCTACTTCATATGATTGACCTTGTTGACAATTATAATCCATATGATGAGGTCAACGCAGAGAAATTCTATAGATCCCTTTCACACAATGTACATGGTACGGTGGAATGGGACACTGTGAATGATAGGGTTTCCACAGCTGATGTGAAAACCATGTTTCCTCATTATCAGGCCTTTGGTAGGGTGAAGGGTTATATGCCTACTAGGTGCACGAATGCACTAGTAGCACCTTTTATCTATCCTAGTTGGTTAGCCACTCATCATAGGTGGCCCCAAAAGGATGAGTTGCCCCTTTATTTATGCAAACAATTGTTTGCAGAGTTTCATTTGTTGGATGATGTTGATTGCACCAATTTTCTGAAACATGCTGGGCAAGGGAAAGACAAATTTTTAGATAAGTTTAGACGACCAAGTGCACCCCCACTCGTTAATAAACGGGCATTGATTGGTCCAAACCTTGTGGTTCTTCCCAAGAGTGAGTTCCTAGCACATGTTGTAGATAGTGTACCAGATGACACTCGACAATCCATCTTTTCCAGTATTGCTACTATAGCCACACAGTTGGATGAGATGACATCAGATCGAGTGGGTAGATATTTGTTGTGCTCTCATACTAGCATTCATGATGCATCAGTGAGTGATGATCCATGTGTTCAAGTAGACATACCATCACCGATGGATGTTGCATGCATGCATGACATAGATCCTTTACGGCAGATGAGCACATGCTTATCCACAAGTCATTGCTATGGAGCATGGGATCCCACTAGAGGATGCCCCATCATTTGTTAGACATGTACTTGGTAGATCGGGTGCTTCTAACTGTGGTTGTGAGCATACAAATTCTCAACCTACTGCTGCTGCACATCTTACTGCCCTGCCCCAGCATACAATAGTTGGTCAGGATACACCTCCTCCTCCTGTTTATACATTAGTTGATCGAGCCACAGTACCTGGTACTAGATTTTTGGGGATGTTCACTACCATTCTTATGGAGCTAGACAGTGAGGGGGATCATGTTGCAATGGGCTCCTTGCATGATTCTGACATCAACAGGATCAGACGAGCCTTACATGTTGTAGGAGAGGTATGAATTATAATATATAATTTACTAATTTTAATTTAGAAATTTTATATAGCTACTTGATTGTACACATGAACTACATAGATTAAATTAATTATATATATTGGATTGTATTTTTTGAACTATATAGGGTATCAAATTAGGGTCAATGTATGGAGATTTGGATGCTGCCACTGACCCAGTTGTTCATCAGGAGACACAGGTATATATAAAGTTTAAATTATTATTATTTTGTTTTTAAGTTCTATTTAAACGGATATCTAGGTGTTGATTAAATAATTTCAAGTGATTTAAATTATATATATATCGAACAAAATGTGTGCATTGTCTAAGATGAGCGAGCATTGTGCAGGATGAGCCATTCATCCTGCAAATGTTCTAGAGTCCAGCATGCACGTGATGGAGGTGTTAGAGACCCCAAGGTATGTTTATCTACAACCACGTACATGTACATGTTTAAGTAGATTCAATTTGATCTTTAAAATTAATTTTATATATATATATATATTTAAAACTTAATAATGAATGTTTAAATAATGTACATGTGAGTTCATGTGTAATTTATATTGCAGGCACAGGGGGCGATGTTTGAGGATTTGCACATTGCCACTGACCTTGTTCATCAGGAACACATGTATACATTATAACTTTAAATTAATTCAATCTTAAATATTTAAGTTCTATTGTTAAAGGGTTAGGTTGCAAGTTATAATATATGTGTACATGTATATCTAACAAAATTTCAACATTGCAGAATGCACCACTATTACGCAGGTTGGGCTCCTCATCACATAGACGTCCTAGAAGCCTGCATGCACATGGTGGTGATGTTAGAGACCATTCAGAGGTATGTTTGTCTACGCATATGCTCTTAATATATGTTACTTAAAAAAATTCACTCTAGTATTCAAATTAAATATTTTTAATATATGAGTTTATGTGTGCATACTCTATTGCAGGCGCATGGGGCGATGCTTGAGGATTTGCACATTGCCATCGACCCTGTTCATCAGGAGACACGAGTATACATTATAACTTTAAATTAATTTTTTCTTTTAAATATTTAAGTTATGTATTTATAGGGTTAGGTTCAAAGTTATAAATATATGTGTATGTATATCTAACAAAATTTGAATATTGCATGATGCACCACTATCATGCAGGTTGAGCTCCTCGTCACATAGACGTCCTAGAATCCTGCATACACATGGTGGTGATGTTAGAGACTCTTCAGAGGTATGTTTGTCTATGTGCAAATGCTCTTAATCTATGTTACTTAATTTTTTTTTACTCTAGTACATGAATTAAATGTTTAATGTATGATTTTATGCATGCATACTCTATTGCAGGCACATGGATCGGGACATGGTTCAGGACGGGGCCCCAAGCCCATTGTTTATATATACATACATATATATATACATATATACATATATATATATATATATATATATATATATATATATATATATATATATATATATATATATATATATATATATATACATACACACACACACACACACACACACACACACACACACACACACACACACACACACACACACACACACACACATATATATATGTGCACGTGCACATATTTTCTAGACATTTCATATTTGTACATGTGTACTAGATATTTATTTTCCATATTTCATGTATGTATGTGTTAGATAGATCTACATTTCATACTACTTTGCATGTTTATATATATATATATATATATATATATATATATATATATATATATATATATATATATATATATATATATATATATATATATATATATATATATATATATATATAATGTTTTTGAAAGTTAAGTGTTTATGTATATTTTAGTTGTTCATCGTTAAACAAATTTAGTCGTTAAAATTTAATTTAGTTGTTCATTTTAGTTAAGTGATTATGTGCATGTTTAATGAACTTACTTAAAAAATTTAATAAACTTATATTTATATATTTAAATTTAATGAACTTATATCCATGACGCAAATATCCCCTTAAATCCCCTTAAGACCACTTAAAACACCTTAGGACAACATAATTAGATGAATCCAAACAACATAATTAAATGAAACAATATATGTGTAAATATAAATGAAATGAATGTACATAGATGAATAAAACGAATCCATGCATGTGTAAAAATATAAAAGAATCAATGACACAAATATCCCCTTAAATCCCCTTAAGACCACTTAAAACACCCTAGGACACCATAATTAGATGAATCCAAACAAAATAATTAAATAAAACAATATGTGTAAATATAAATTAAATGAATGTACATAGATGGATAAAACGAATCCATGCATGTGTAAAAATATAAAAGAATCAATGGTGCAAATATCCCCTTAAATCCCCTTAAGACCTCTTAAAACACCTTAAGACAACATAATTAGTTGTTCATTTTAGTTAAATCCCCTTAAGCATACAAATTTAGTCGTTAAAATTTAATTTAGTTGTTCATTTTAGTTAAGTGTTTATGTATGTTTAATGAACTTCAAAAATTTAATGAACTTATATCTATATATTTAAATTTAATGAACTTATATCCATGACACAAGTATCCCCTTAAATCCCCTTAAGACCACTTAAAACACCTTACAACAACATAATTAAATGAATCCATACAAAATAATTAAAGGAAACCATACATGTGTAAATATAAATTAAATGATTACATAGATGAATAAAATGAATGCATGCATGTGTAAAAATATAAATGAATCCATGACACAAATATCCCCTTAAGACAACATATATATATATATATATATATATATATATATATATATATATATATATATATATATATATATATATATATATCTTGGATCATGCATATCTATAAATGAATCGATACACGTATACATACATTTAAAGATGATTTAATAGGTGATTCACACATTGAAAATTCAAGCTACCTATGTAACTATATATACAACATAATTAAATGAAACTATACATGTGTAAATATAAATTAAATGAATACATAGATGAATAAAATGAATCCATGCATGTGTACAAATATAAATGAATCCATACATGTGTTTATGACCCCTTAAGACAACATGTAATGAAATGTGTAGTCACACAAATCTGTCCAGCTTAATTAAATAAATATTCACTATTTATTTGATTAAAAAATCCACTAGCCATTAGTTAATTAAATTAATATTTAATTAATTTATTCCCAAACATTCTTCTATTAATTAAATAAATTATTCGATTTATTTTAATTAATTCATTAAACCAAATTCAAATCAATTAAATAAATAAAATCTCCTTTTCCTCTTTTAAATAAATTAAATAAAAACATTTATTTAAATCATTATCCCCCCCCCACTTGCATTTTCCTACAAATGCAACTTGCACACATTTATTGAAATAAATGAATTTTTATTTTAAAAATAAAATCCTATTTTCCCTCACCCACCAAATGCACTTGCAAAATCTAATCTCCTTTTAGATTCTTCTAACCCCTTCCTAATTAGCTTAATCCATCCCCTAATTATTGTCACATTCCTAAGCAAAATGGAGTCACTTCTCAAAGACTTCAAAGTCTTTGAAAAACATTTAATGCTTTGTGTGTTCAACAAATTAACCCCCCAAAACTTCCAAGACCACTAATGGCTCTTACATGACCATTTATGGCTCTTACATAACCATTTATGGTTATTTCAAACTTGTCCCTCCAAACATTTATTGTTTTGACCATATTCATCCATTTCACATTTGCACAAGAGTTTATCCATTGGATAAAAGCTTTACTCTTTGAATAAAGAGTTTATTCATTCAACCAACCTTGACTTTAACTCCCAAAGTCATATCAAGCATTTAATGCTTATTCCCTCTCCTCTCAACCTATCTCACATTGACACTTGTCATCCTGAGATTGGGTTGAAAGCCATCACATGGATTTGAAATCATTCAATCCTGACCCTTGTTGAGATTGCTCAATCTCAACCATCCATTGCTCCATTTTTCCTATAAATAGAGCCCATTTCTTCATAATCCAGATCCTGAAAACTTGTATGCATTTAAGCTATAGGCATTTTAAGAGAGCATTTTAGCATAATTAACTAATATCTTGTCATTTTGGGTAAAATCAATCATTTTAATATTAATAGTATAGTATTAGCTTTTTATGCATATTTAGAGCAAATACTTCAATCTCAATCCTCCATAAGCATCCATAGTGCAAAAAGCTGCTGAGAGCTACACTATTTTGGAACTTGGAGAGGAGAGGAACAAGGGAGAAGGAGCTAAGAGCATGCTAAGAGGCATTTGGAGATGCCTCATTATCTTCGTTTCGTTTGTTAGATATATTAGCATGATTTTAGTGTCTCTTTTGATATGCCTATTTAGATTAGTTTTTGATTGACTAACACTAACGATTTTCTTGTGTGTTTTGTGTTGTTTCTCTTAGACTAACCTTGTCCATTTAGCAGAGCATCATTTGGTGAACCCGACGTGAATCGAACACGCAAAAATATCATTTTTTTAAACCACTAACATGTTTGAATGTTGAAAATGTCACACAGGTTGCGCTTTGGCGCTATTGAACTCATTCTAGCGCTATCGATACTTATAGTTTTAGCGCTATTGTTCTTGCAATAGCGCTATTGCTTTAAGTTCAGTGCTTTTGAAACTATTTTGGCGCTTTTGACATTATTTTAGCGCTATTAACCCTGTTTGAGCGCTTTTGCCTCTCTGTCTTTCCCTTTCTTTTAGCGTGTTTGTGTTAAATAGCGCTTCTGTTCAAACACAGACTAGCACTATTGTAACAGAACGTTGTACAAAACACCTTGTAACCGAAAAAAGTGAAAATTTTAGGCTTGTGGAAGCCCCCCCTTGGACATAGATTTTACTAACCATTTGTTGTTTGTGCAGGTTTAAAATTCACCATTAAAAATCACAAATTTTCTTTTAGTGCTTTAAAACTTAAAACAAATTTTTCATGCTTTCTAGTTAGGGTCACTCGTCTTTTGGTGCATTAAAATTGAACAAAACAAACTTTATTTCTTGCAAGTTAGGAAACAAACTTCGTTTTGGTGCTTAAAATCAACAAAACAAAATTTATTTTCTTGCATCAACTTAAAGAAATTTACAATCAACACTTTGTTTTGGGCAATCTAAAAAGAACAAGCCATTTTTCCTTCAAGCTCAAAAAAACAAGTTTACTTCAAGCAAAACGTGTTTTTTGTTAAGTTGACCAGGACTTCCCATTTCTAGATTACAACATATTGCCTTTGAAGTTAAAAAGAACATCATGATTGTTGGAACAACATCTCCAAATAGTTAGACCACATTGCGATGATGGGTTAAAAAGAACAAAGTGTTTTTCGTGCTTGGCACACTTGTGCAAAAAGTCGGTCGAGTGGTCCCACTTCTAACACACACTATCCTCTCCCTTGGCTTTCGTGGTCCTAGGTGCAAGAGAAAAGTGTTAGTAACACTCAAATTTTATCTTTTTAAGAGAGGCCTGCCAAGGGATCGATACTCTTGGGAATGACCTCGAGTGGTAAATCCTTCGAGCCGCTATAGAAATCAGGTGAGAGTGAAAGCTATAGCCTTGGGTATAGCTATTCCTATAGTGTAACTGGCCGAAAGGACAAATGGGCCCCACCACCAGTTACAAGGCTCTTAAGTGAGTCACTGCAGAATGAACTTATGTCCAAAAACATTGAACATGACTAAACACCTTTTAGTAGTAGCCCACCCATTCTATTGATTGAGGATATTTGCGATATAATTTAGTGCAAGAGCATAGATGGTTTTGCTCCCAAGATACTCACCATACATATTTCCTTGAGTAGAAACATAGCTTTTTGAAAAGTCACTTGTGGCTTGATAAAAGTGGTGACTCCCCCATCATAGGGATCATGCTCGTGCAAGACTTAGTATATCACATCCTTACCTGCCACGATGGGATTCATAAGGTATGTAGTACCAAAGTTAAAGAAATATCAAAATGTGGGCTAAATTTATCGCAACTGGCCATTTGACCTTAGGGATAAAAAGTGTTTGAAGTGTGTTCGTTTTAAAGACCAAGTGCAAATTGAGCCGACTTCAGGCTTTGGAAATACACCTTAAAATATATCTAAAGGAAGGGTCATATATAAGTCCAAGGATTGGGTTGATCTAGACCCATACTCATTTGTGCCTTTTTAGGCAACATTCTTGTGTTTGTGTGCTTGCTTTGTTTTCTTGTCAAAAAAAAAAATCACTTCCAAAAACAAAGTATTCATCCAACCAAACATTTCTCAAAACAACCAAACACATCAAAAACAAAGTGCAAACAACAGAGTCAAATTTTATGACCATTCTTCACATCTTGAGAAAGAAGAAGCATCATCAGAATATCAACTTGAAAAGAAGACCATTAAGCTCAAAGGCTTTGATCAAAAGGAGGAAATTCTTCTATATAAATAGACAAATCTTTGTCTCCCATAGAGTTTTTCTACGTCACATGCGTCTCTACCTTCAAGGCAAAACAAACGAATTTGATTCAGAATCATTGAACCACAGAGCTTTTATGCAATATAGAGCTCTGAGTTATCACAAAAACCAAGGAGGTAAGATTAATCCCAACTTTTTCCCAAATGTCTATATCACCTACAACACAGCTCGAGAAATACCACCAACACCCGAAAGGGAAGAGGTAGAGTTTGTCCCATTTGTAACACACAGTTTTTATGAAGTTGAAAACATTTTTTTATCCATTTCATCCATCATCACTTCATCATCAATCCGTTCCAACTCTAAAAACATTAAGAGGTTCTTGTCCCAAGTTCTCTTTTAGATATTTCTTGAAATCAAACACATCCCATCACTGTTTTTAGATTGTTTCTACATCTAGGATAAGCTCATCCTAAGAGACACATCTACACAGGTTAAAACTAGTTTATGAGTGAATCCTCTCATTGCTAGGTAGTTCAATCTGAAACACATCTCAAATTGCTCTACACCTTATCACATCAAATCTTATCAAACAAGCAAGCAATTCAAAGAAGGAATTTCGGTTACATCCACCTTAAAAGTGCTAGAGATCCACATGCAACACAATTCACCAACCATCAATCTCTCATTTCATCGAAAACTCATCATCATCTTCACTCACCTTCAAACAAAAGCTTGTAAGCAAAATGGCTCAAACCCGATCACAATCAAGGCAACGAGAAATAGAAATGGAGGAAGAAGAAGAGGAAAATCTCAATGAATTTCAAGAAGCACTTGGAGGAAATGCGAATGATGAAAACCCAAGTACTCCTACTCCTGCAACAATAGAAAGGGCCCAGCATAACCCTCTCTTTAACAGACTTTTTGACGAAATACTCAGGAGCAATGTGGATGCTCACTTCTTAAAGCTCGCTCAAGAAGGAGCCAAACTCCCCTCTGACTTTGATCTTGCCCAATTAAGACAAGCATTAGAAAGACAAAGTCACCATGAAGAGGAAAGAGGTAGAGATCCCATCATATATAACATTCCTCGAAGTAACCCACCACCTCCTCCTCTAAATGAAATGGAGATGTTGTGGCAACAAGTCGAGAATCTCGCCGAACAACTTCATAGTGGTGTCAAGACTAATCAATTCTCACTCAATGACATCTGTCCCTATCCTTTTGATAGGAATCTTTATATGCCACCCTTTCCCTGAGGATTCGAAACACCCAAATTTGAAAAATATAGAGGAAAGGGGGATCCTCGAGATCATGTCAGAGAATTTCATTCTGCTTGTCTCGAAGTGGCATATGAAGACACCTACCTAATGTGCCTTTTTCCCTAAAGCTTGGGAGGAACAACCACATCATGGTTTTCCCGACTATCAGGTGGCATTAGAACATTTGAGGAACTTATCCAGAAATTCCTCGCTCATTACTCCCATAATATCGAACGCGACATCACCATGGCTGATCTATGCAACACCAAACAAAAACCAAGTGAACTATTCTCATTATTCCTGCAATGATGGCGCCAAATGTCTAGCAGACGTTCTCTTTAGTTACCTGAACGAGAACTAGTGGAAATATTCATTTCCAACTTAAACGAAGAAATGGAATTTCACCTGGATGTCAAAGACACAGACTCTTTTAATGATATGATCACCAAGGGTTTGAAATGTGAAAGGGCACTTATCAAGAAAGGACTCATCAAAATCTATAATGAACCAAAGGATGGTCCTCGCCCACACTTCAATAGTGTTAAACCAAGCTTCTGGAACAAAAACAAGAATATCGTCAACGATGGGGTTGTCGATGCCCAGACTATCCAAAATGCACAACCTGTGGTTCGGTTTGCAGGACAAAATCCTCCACCTCAAAATAACACAAATGTTCCTTCCAATCAAGGTCGCATCACATCTCATGATGAACCAAGACCTCGTTAGTAAAAACAAAAACACACATACACTCCCTTAGGGGAACCCATTGAAACAGTATTGCGACAACTCATTTCTCAAAATTTGGTCACTCTACCAAAAACATCAAACTACGAACCTCAGGTCAAACCTGCATGGTGGAGAGATACTGAACACTGTGATTTCCACCAAGGAAGAGGACACAAGACAAGTAATTGTCACCGATTAAAAGATCTTATTCAGGATCTTATTGACCGAGGAGAAATTGAAATTGAAGGACATGACCCAAAAACAACCAATAATGATCATCTGATGTTCAAAAATCCACTTCCATCACAAGATCAAAGGGGTCCTTCCACTTCCAAGCGAGGCACTGATACCACTGATTATACACAGGCTGCGTATAATTACACTATAAATCATTTGTATGATGCCAGTGAACAAGTTGCAACAATAACCTTCAAAAATCCCAACTCAAATTGCAATGTTGTTACACATCGTGGCAAGGTCACCATAAAGGCAGCTCCACAAGGCACCACCTCCATCCCAAAGCAGTACAATCTTGTGGAACAATTAGACAAAACCCCTACGCTTATATCCATTTTAGAGCTTTTGCGCCTATCGCCATCTCATAAAACTATCTTGGATCAAGCACTCCAAGAGGCGTCAGTCCCTACAAACCTGAATATAGACCAATTTCAAGCCATGGTTGGAAGTCTAAAGTCATCACCTTGCCTCACTTTTTCCGAAAGTGACAACTCTTCCTTCCAGCAACCTCATAATGCTTCACTACATATTGAAGGCTTTATCAACCAGCATAGGATCAAGTGAGTCTTGATCGATAATGGAGCAAGCCTGAATATTTGTATACTACAGTTGGTCACAACATTGGGATATGCGGTAGAATCAGTGGATCCTCGTAAAAAGATCACAATCAAAGCCTATGATGATGCAGAGCGGTCATCCAAAGGAGCTGTGGTACTACCAATCTGAGTGGGCCCCGTGGTAAAGCACATCATCTGCCAGGTTTTGGACCTTCCTCTGCCATACAATCTATTGTTAGGAAGACCTTGGATACATGTCATGCAAGCCGTTCCATCTACCTACCATCAATGTATCAAGTTCCCACATAACGGTGTAGAGATCACAATCCTGGGCGATGCAAAACCCTTTGCGTACTATCATAATATCAGCCATCAACCAGAGATTACCGTTCCTAATAATAGAGAAGCCATTTCCTCCACATCATATATAAGTCCCGCCTCTCTTGCCAGTTCAAACACCACTATACCCAAACAAGAAAAGCTTACGATGAAGATAGCAGAGGAAGGTCCTAGGGAATACAACTTAAGTCAACTCTTTTGTGTGGGACAAATGCCCACTTCTCCTAGAACACATGGTAAACCACAACAGTTACTCCAGCAACCACTAGTCACACCAGCATGTGCTTTGATGCCTTTCATCCTTGGAAAGAGTCAAGAAGAAGAAACCCAAGATGAGGACTTAGCGGACTGGATCTATAAAGATCCCATCACCACTGATATATCGCAAGTTAAACTTCCTACGGATCAGTATGGCAAAGGTCTCTCATTATGCAAAGAATGGGGTATGATGGTCAGAGTGCTTTGGGATGTTGCAAACAAGGACGACATGAACCTCTGCTGCCAGAATTAAAGCCCAAAGGTAATACAGGCCTAGGCTTTGAAAAACAAATCTTTCCTAAACTAAAATTCAAAGGAAAACCCAACAAACCATTTTGTCCGCCTACTGCAAAAAGGACACCTTTCATTATCAAAGCAGCCTCAAGCACCATCCCAACTACCCCATCGAGGCTCAAAACCCCAACACAACCATCACTAATGCCACTCATTCCACCAAATGAACCCGTAATCCCATCAGCAACACCATTAGCAGCAGCAACTGTATCAGAACCCGCAACATCTATGGCACCAGCAGTTCCAGCAGAAGCAACTGAATCAACACTACCGATACTCCCCGTATTGGATTCCTTAATCCCAATCAACCTTCCTGCAGCACCGATCATTTTATCTACAAAGGTACATCAACCAATCACACCTACAGTATTTAACTCAAAAGACATCCTAGTATGGTATAGTAATCGGATGCTGGAAAGTGACTCAGAGACCGACTCACATGAGTGGGAATTTGATTCTGTACAGCTTAACACTTCAGATGAGGAAGACACATCACCACCTCCACCACGCAAAGACATCCCTGTTTACGGAGAAGCACAGATAAAGACCACTTGGGTTCCTAAGCTGGAAACATCTTCCACAGACCCTACGTCTCATCCTACGCTCGATTCTGACAGGGAGAGTACCATTAGCGACCTTCACCATAACGTCTTAACCCTCACTGATACATCTAACGCACTTAACCCAATCGATGAAGTAATGCCCATTATCCACCTTGAACTCATCGAATGGAACCAACCAAATTCCCCATGCCTTGACTTCTTCCAAAATGATGAGGCCATCATTGACTTTTTGGAATTAAGGGATAACCTACCAAGCAGGGATCACAAAGCTAGATTCGCCATTGAACTTAATAGCGCAGCATACTTCAGGGCAGATGCCAAACCTTTCAGCTACAAAAATATAACAATAAAACATGGATCTTCCAGTGAAAACCACACTGTGGCACTATTTGATCCAACAAAAGTAAAAAGAAAGAGCATATCCAATGGTGAAAACCTCTTTGAGGCGCATGAGGATGAAGGGTTTGACATTCTCCCTGATAGTACACAACAAGAACGATCAACGATTCTCATCAAGGAAACCAAAGAATACAATGTGGGGACTCCTGAAAATCTTCACCTCATACATCTGGCATCTCTTCTCACCCCAAAGGAACAACCTAAATTTATAGAGTTCTTTCAAAAGCGTCAGATCAACTTTGCATGGTCATATGCAGACATGCCTAGGCTTGATCCTGATTTAGTCATGCATCACCTCACTGTCGCAGAAGGAGCCAAACCTGTCAAGTAGAATCTTCATAAGATGCATCCTCAAATTGCAGTACTAGTCAAAACAGAACTCAAGAAGCTCCTAGATGTTGGTTTCATTAGGCCAATTGATTATGCAGAATGGATCTCCAATATTGTGCCTGTCGGCAAACCAAAAGGGGGCATCCTCATTTGTACTGACTTCAGAGATCTAAATAAAGCCTATCTTAAGGATGACTTTCCCCTACCAAATATCGACATCATAGTGGATCTGATAGCAGGGCATGCCATGCTTTCACTCATGGATGGCTTTTCAGGATACAATCAAATAAAGATCGCACCAGAAGATCAACATAAGACATCCTTCACATGTCCATGGGGCACATATTGCTGGAATGTAATGCCTTTCGGTCTCAAGAATGCAGGAGCAACCTATCAAAGAGCAATGACCACCATCTTCCATGACATGATGCATACTATGATGGAAGATTATGTGGATGACTTACTAGCAAAATCACTCACCAGAGAAGGACATCTCCACATCTTAGATAAAATCTTTGATAGACTGGAACAATACCATGTTCGACTCAACCCAAAGAAATGTGTCTTTGGAGTAACCTCCGGGAAGCTTCTAGGATACATTGTCTCAAGCAAAGGTATTGAGGTCGACCCAACAAAGGTAAAAGCAATCATGGATATGACACCACCAAAGAATATCAGTCAGCTAAGGACATTACAAGGGCGACTTCAATCCATCTGAAGATTCATTGCACAATTGGTTGATAAGTGTCACCCATTCACACATCTTCTACACAAGAACATCCGCTTTCAGTGGGATGTCCGATGCCAGCAAGCATTTCAGATGCTTAAATACTATCTCATGAATCCACCATTACTGATACCACCAGATCCAATTAGACCATTGCTACTCTATATCTCAGCAACAAGTACAACATTAGGTGTACTACTGGCACAACATAATGCAGAAGGAAAAGAATGTGCTGTTTACTACATCTCTCGCACACTGGTGGGCTATGAACTCAATTACACGCCTATTGAGCAAGCTTGCCTAGCAATAATCTTAGCAGCCACTAAACTGAGGCACTATCTGTTAACACACAAGGTACAACTCATTGCAAAGATTGATCCACTCAAGTATTTACTCAGCAAAGCAGCATTGACAGGTCGCTTGGCCAAATGGGTGATGATTCTAAGTGAATTTGACATCGAGTATGTAGACCGTAAAGCTATCAAAGGTCAAGTTATTACAGATCAGTTGGCCAATGCACCCCTCATAGGCGATCATCCTCTCATTTCCAATTTTCCAGATGAAGAGATATTCATGATCACAACAACACAAACATGGAAGCTATACTTTGATGGTTCGTACACTAGGCATGGCTTGGGGGCAGGCATTCTGTTTATCACACCTCAAGGTGACAACATCCCGAAGTCTTACAGGCTCACATTTCCATGCACAAACAACATAGCAAAGTATGAGGCCTTGATCACAGGACTCAGGCTAGCTGTACAATGGAAATTACAAGAACTACAAGTATATGGCGACTCCTAACTGGTCATTCGACAAGCAACAGATGAATATCAAACCAAGGATGATAACTCATGCCATATAAGAAAATGGTGGACACTCTAAAGACATCATTTACTACTATCACTTTTGAGCAAATACCAAGAGATCATAATCGAGCTGCTGACACTATGGCTACCATCGCATCTCTCTTAGATCTTCCACAAAATTCAACACGCTATGAGTTCTTGGTAGAACAACTTTGGATTCCCGCTTATGATATCCCTGAATCCGAAATGATATGTCGCCTTGTCAGTTCTGAATCCCCATAGTATGGTGAATTCTACACCTATCTCCATGATCACACCCTTCCTCCCAACCAATTGAATAACCAACGTAAAACCTTCATTCGCCAAACTGCTCGATATACCATTATTGCCGAAAACCTATACCGACGCGGTCTTGATGGTACTCTCCTTCGATGTCTAGAACAAGGTGAGATAACAAAGGCTTTGGAAGAAGTCCATGAAGGAATTTGCGGGACTCACTCGCGTGGTCCGTCACTAGCCAAGAAACTCCTGTGCAATGGATACTATTGGCCATCTATGGAAAAAGATTCCTACTACTTTGTCAGAAAATGCAAGAAATGTCAAGTTCATGGTGACCTGATACATGCACCATCATAGGAACTGCAACCAATCATGACACCATGGCCTTTTTGTCAAAGGGGCCTTGACCTTGTGGGTAAGATTCATCCATCTTCATCCAATGGCCATAAATTCATTATTACCGCCATCGAATATTTCACAAAGTGGATCGAAGCTGTTCCACTTACCCAAGTCACCAGCAAGCAGATCGCCTCATTCATCCTCAACTACATCATTTGCCGGTATGGTGTGCCCATGTCCATCATCACAGATAACGGTCTTCCTTTCAAAAATCAGGATGTCCGCGAACTTTGTGAGAAATTTCATATCCAACACTGCTTTTCCACTCCCTATTACCCACAAGGCAATGGTCAGGCCGAAGCATCAAATAAAAACATATTAAGAATCCTAAAGAAGACAATCAATGATGCCGGCTGTGATTGGCATGTTCAACTAAATCCAGTGCTATGGGCATATCGAACTAGCATTCGAACCCCTACAGGTGCAACTCCTTATTCATTGGTCTATGGTGCAGAAGCTATCTTGCCTATTGAGGTTGAAATACCATCATTACGGGTTTCCTTGCACAATCTCATCGATGATGAATCATATAGAGTATCCCGTCTTCAGGACTTAGAGTTACTAGATGAGAAGCGACAAGCTGCGTACAACCATCTGAAAGCCTATCAGCAACGCATGAGTAGAAGCTACAATCACCGAGTTCGATCTCGTACATTTGAGGTAGGTGATCTTGTTCTTCGAGAGAATCCTCGTAATCAACCAAACAGAGAATATCAGGGAAAGTTTGAGTCAAATTGGCTGGGTCCATATGTTATCACTGCTGTATTTGGGTCCGGGGCATATTAGTTGGCTACATCAGAAGGAGAACCGCTTGCAGATCCAATCAACAGCATGCACCTCAAACGGTTTTATACCTAAGCTGTACAGAGCATCAGGCTCCCCTACATACCAGAGAATACCAAAAACATTCAGAAAAATGTCCTGAAGAAAATACAAAAACACCAAAAAAGAGTAAGAGAAAAATCATACATCCAAATGGTGAACAACCACTCCGGTGGCACCTTGGGTAAGTAGGATGGTGAAAACCTGGCAAATAGGTGCCACTCGTTAAGACAATGGCTCTAGTATCTTTCAGGCTCATTGCGATCACATTCATGCATACACACCATCCATCCATCTAAACCATGGCTTGTTATCAAGAGATAGTACTTCATGCGTCTTGCATCCCACTCTATCATAGTCATGTCTAAACTAGGGGCAATGCCCTTAACCTATTAATGGAAGTGGATTCTACATTGTCTTATGACTCATTAAGTTCTTCATTCAAACAATCATCAAAATACCAAAAACATTGGAAAATGTCTCACAAAATACCAAAAACATTCAAAACAATACAAAATCCAAAAACATCAGAAAACATCAAAATTCAATAAAAAACATGGCAACACATTGTACATACTCATCCATGCAGATACCAAAACAAACATTGACAAAATACTCACACGACGACCATTTACCAATCGACCACACAATCACCATCAACAATCAAAACTGTCTTCAACGAGGATGCATCCTTCCTTACCAAAACAAAGACAAAAGTGACGTTTTCTTTGACAAGAAAATTATGTTAAGCTATCAAATACTTGGTTGATTTGTGAGTACAATCATTCATTTATCTGTATCGGGATCTTTCAGCATTGTTTTGTATCGTTTGCGCATTATTTCCAATGAAGTTCTGGGGCATGTACTAATGGTGTCTATGTGGGAAGTTCACCAAGCTACGTGATCTTATGAAAAATGCAGTTATAGATCTTTACGGCTTGCTGACTATAGCGTATACCTCGACCATATGAGCATGAACCATTACCAAGGATCCTTATTCCTTATTCTTTATTCTTTATGTATATACTGTTTGTTTGCAGGTACAATGCTCATTTTTTGGTTCCTCCTCATCCAAATTGGATAAAGGTTTTTATCTCTTAGTACGATATGCACTTGTCTCAGGATATGATCAGCCTAAGATCAAGGAGGACGATCCAAGTCATGCATGAACGGAGATAATCCTTGTCTGTTCCGCAAGCAATACTCTGGTCGACTTTACCCTTATATCAAGTCATTTGTATTAACTTGCTATATAAAATCCATGTAAGGAATACTCAGGTCATCTTGAATCATTATGTCAAGATGCTTGTATTCTCTTCCAACATTTTAAAGCTCAATGATGAAAATAGAGCACTATGGATCATCATTTCATCTCATCTATTTATATCTTGCATTCCATTGCATATCACCCATCCATCCATTCATTCATGTGTAGGCTTTATATGCAAAAAAGTGACCATTAAAGCTGGTCTTGGATACAATCATGACCGAGTACTCTGATACATCATCAATGCATCATGCAAAGTCTCAAAAACCTTGCATTCCTCATGGTCATATCATCATTGCATTTAGTTGCATCTTGCATTAAGTACATTCATGTCATTTTTTTAACTTAACATTGCATATAGTTCATTTTTTTTTGACATTAGTTTTCATTAATCATTTGCATCATTGCATCAATCATAAATAATTAGATTCATTCGTGGGATCAAATTGTCTTTTGATTGTTTTAAAATCATTTACTAGGCATTCATATAGTGTCGATTATCCATCCTCATTTCATTATCCTTCTATCCTTTATTATTGCATACATTCATTTATAGTTAAAGGGTGCATTCATTCATTATTATTAAGTAGCTTATTATGCTTATTTTAGGATTCATTCACATTGCATTCATTATCCTTTTTTTAATTGCATTAAGGTGCAGTTATTAAAACCATAAGTTATAATATCATCACATTATCATTTTTACTTAACATCATATTTAAAGCATTTAGAATCATAAATCCATTTGTTTCCAAACATTGGTTCATACCATTTTATATATATCCATTTTACATATGCATTCATTAAAAATATAAACATTTGTACTTTACATTTTGTTTATCCATATTACATTCATCTAAAAACATCTAGATGCATATCCATACATAAAATCATTCATTCAACCATTACATTAACATCATCGCATAAATCATCTCATCATTATATTGCAATAGGAAACACCAAAATCCTGTTCATAAATCATCATAAACATACATCATTATCATGGCATCACATACATAAAGCATTACATCAAAAATCAAACATATCATACACATATAAACCTGCATTCATATGTCAGTATCCCACATCATAAATCATCATAAAAACATGCATAAAAGAAACATCTCATCAAATGCATACATGTACACATATCCATCTAAGCAAATAACTCATCATCCTGCATAAACATCCATACATATCAACTGCATATCATCAAAATATGGGATCTCCTCATATATATCATCTCATACATCAGAGTACAATGAAGTCTACAAAATCGGCTACCAAGAGCCATCCAAGATATAGTCCAAAAAAATAAACAATGATACAATACATATATGCAAAAATGCTCTCTCAAATGCCACTCTGGCTAGATGCTATCCCAACACCTCCACCTGCTCCACCATTGGTGCCTGCACCACCTGATCCATCTCTCCGTGGAGGCCTCATCGAACCACCACTCCCTCCGGCATCCCCTGATCTCTCCCTCCGTAGAGGACCCATCACACCCCCACTGCTTTGCACCCTCTGTGATCGCTCTGATCTAGCCTGCCGCATCTGAGAATAGCTAAGAGCTCGCTGACTAACTGGCACCACCTACTCATATAAACCCTGCCAGTAGTCTATCTCCACCTGTGCTTGCCGCATCTCCCTCATCACCTCCCTCGTAGGCCCCTGTGCTCCTACTCCAACCTGCACTCTCTCCTGCAACTCTGCCAATCTCTCCACTGCACTATCCCTCTCCCGTAGTACCACTGCCAGCTCTGACTCTCGTGAAAATAGTTGCACATCTCTCGCTGCCACCTCCACCTCCAAATCCTTTATCCGAGTCTGCAAATGTACTATCATATGATCTCGCAGATCTCCAGTGGCTCCCTCCCTGGTATCCATAGCTACCTCACCTGCACCACCCTCTCTAGTAGTCCCCTCCCCTCTATCCATCGGGATCTCCCTCTCCATCCCCCTCCCACTCAGCTAAACTCCTCCCTGTATTAATGGTCCCTGTGATATCTGTAGAGGCAGTCCACCTCTCCCTCTCTGTTGACTCCGCATCCCCAACCCACCACCTCCTCCTTCTCCACCTCCTCCACCTCCTCCTCCACCATCTCCTCCACCTGCCCTCGGTCCTCGACCTCCTGCCCTCCTCCATCTCCGTCCCCTCTCATCCTCAAAATCCAGGATCGGCTCTGCTGGATCAAATATCCGTAAGATCGGGTGCGCTGCCTGGTACTGCGTGTACTCATCTGTAACACCTGCATCCACGACCTTCGGTCGTATGTCCCACGGTCTCGCTTGTAGTGTCCGAAACTCAGCCAGTGCCTGATCATATGGTAGCACTGGCCCCCATGCGTACCTCTCCCGAATAACCTGAGCATACTCTCCTAATCCACTGGGCAGTCCCTGCTGCCGTCCAAACTGTCTCAACACTCTCCCGAGCACCTGTCTCTCCACATGGTATGAGGTCCTCCCAATGAGGAATCGAGTCATAAAAACATAAGGTAGTGCCTCTGCATCATCATCCCATGGCTCACACTCCAAGTATGGCCGCCATATAACTGCATCCAGATCATCTAATGCTCGCCGCCACCACTCTAACTTCCCCAAGTGGGGCTGACTCATCATGCCACTATACATGAACATGTACGGCTGGTCTACTGCGTGGAATCTCAGACTCACTGGTCGAGTCACTAGTAGATGCTCCCAGGCCCAAATATGCAGCAGCATCATGCCCACTACTAAGGAACCCCTCTCCTGGTAAACCACCTCATGGAGCTCCTGGTACAGGTATGCCAACACACACGACCCCCACGCAAATTGGGTCCCCTCGGTCATCATCATCTCGATAACCTGTCCCCACCCCACGACCAAACTATGTGATCGCTTGTTTGGACAAAGAAGTCCTCCCACAATACCTGATAAAACTGCTGGAAGAGGCTCATATAACGCCACTATCTCCTCCTAGGCAATGGAGCCATCATCAATGAAAACATCCTCATCAAAAATCCTTTGCACTGCAAGAGTCCCCAGGATCTGTCATATGTGACCAGCTCCCCCCGAATCGAAATCCGTAGGATGTGCCACACATCCTCTAGGGTCACTATCATCTCCCCCTGTGCCAGATGGAAGGTACACATCTCGCTGTGCCACCACTCTGCTAATGCTGTGATCAATCTGTGATTCATACGAATCACGGGCATGTGCATCACCTCATATAGTCCCGTCGCGACAATGCAGTCTATCTCCGCCTGTGTCAATCGATCTCGCAACCCCTGTGTCACAGGATGTCGCTCACGTAACTACAACACGCCCAACTCCTCCTGCACATGGATATTCATCAATCACCATCAGTTGTTTTGTTTTCAAACTTTTTTAAGTTTAAACCTAGACTATCAACAGATACTTTGATCATGTATCTTCGGGTCTCAACAGGTAAGCAATCATGGCAACCTAGACTTCAACAGATATTTATCCTAATGACCTAAGTCTCATCAGGCTGCTATGGTTCAAAACAACTCCCACTTCACATCATCATCCATCCATCATTGGCATCAGGAGATTTTCTTCATCCAAACTAGGGCATCTTTTTATCCTAAAGCAAAAGCACTAGTTTCCCAACAAAAGTGCTACAACCCTCACAAAAGCGCTCAATCAACTATCCAACAATGTTCAAACTACAAATGCGCTAAAACAACTACACAGTAGTGCTAATAAAGTTCAATAGCGCTCAAACAAGCCCTCAATAGCGCTTATTCATCAATAGCGCTTAAACTTGCATACAATAGCGCTACAACAAAACAAAAGCGCTCAAACAATGGGGCAATAACGCCATTACGACACAGTAGCACTAGTTCATGGAGCAAAAGTGCCAAAACCGTAGTTCCAGTGCTCTTGCTCCGACTCGACTTGGACTCAGCTAAAAACGTATCAAAAATGCATAAAAATTAAAATTTTGAATTTGCGTACCACTGGTCTATAGTCGTCTGGGCGATGGAACCGTCGGACTCGCTCAAATCTGTGCTCTACAATCGGTATCGACATCCTGACTACTACTCGCTCCTACAAAAGTCACTATCAGAGCTCTGGTTTCACACTGGTCGCGGCCACAAATGATCCTGTTTTCACCCCTTTCATCCCATTTATACTCTTCGCCATCACCATAACTTCCCCCCGCTCACCACCGTGGTCCCCGTGAACTTCCCGAGCCCCCCCATTTCTCCATTTTACCCTAGATTTCTTCTATTTTTCACTCGTCTTGCTCACTTCTTCTCTTCTAACACCCTGCCAATTTTCATTCTTTTTCGAGAGATCGCCCGATTTTTCAAAAAATTTCGGCCCATCTCTCGAGGGGGCATACCACCCATTAAATTTACATTTTATGGGGCATTTCTTCACACCAGTTTTTCTTTCTTTGAAACGACGTGATAAACCGCACCGTCTCAAAGAGGGGCAAATGTAGTCACACAAATCTGTCCAGCTTAATTAAATAAATATTCACTATTTATTTGATTAAAAAATCCACTAGCCATCAGTTAATTAAATTAATATTTAATTAATTTATTCCCAAACATTCTTCTATTAATTAAATAAATTATTCGATTTATTTTAATTAATTCATTAAACCAAATTCAAATCAATTAAATAAATAAAATCTATTTATTTAATAAAATCCCCTTTTCCTCTTTTAAATAAATTAAATAAAAATATTTATTTAAATCATTATCCCCTACACTTGCATTTTCCTACAAATGCAACTTGCACACATTTATTGAAATAAATGAATTTTTATTTTAAAAAAAAAATCCTATTTTCCCTCACCCACCAAATCCACTTGCAAAATCTAATCCCCTTTTAGATTCTTCTAACCCCTTCCTAATTAGTCTAATCCATCCCCTAATTATTGTCACATTCCTAAGCAAAATGAAGTCACTTCTCAAAGACTTCAAAGTCTTTGAAAATCATTTAATGCTTTGTGTGTTCAACAAATTAACCCCCAAAGTCTTCCAAGACCACT
The DNA here is from genome assembly GCF_030272615.1 of Cryptomeria japonica. Classification (NCBI taxonomy): domain Eukaryota; kingdom Viridiplantae; phylum Streptophyta; class Pinopsida; order Cupressales; family Cupressaceae; genus Cryptomeria; species Cryptomeria japonica. The sequence goes on along the minus strand of NC_081407.1, from coordinate 302,963,612 downwards.
AATGGCTCTTACATGACCAATTATGGCTCTTACATAACCATTTATGGTTATTTCAAATTTGTCCCCCCAAACATTTATTGTTTTGACCATATTCATCTATTTCACATTTGCACAAGAGTTTATCCATTGGATAAAAGCTTTATTCTTTGAATAAAGAGTTTATTCATTCAACCAACCTTGACTTTAACTCCCAAAGTCATATCAAACATTTAATGCTTATTCCCTCTCCTCTCAACCTATCTCACATTGACACTTGTCATCCTGGGATTGGGTTGAAAGCCATCACATGGATTTGAAATCATTCAATCCTGACCCTTGTTGAGATTGCTCAATCTCAACCATCCATTACTCCATTTTTCCCATAAATAGAGCCCATTTCTTCATAATCCAGATCCTGAAAACTTGTATGCATTTAAGCTATAGGCATTTTAAGAGAGCATTTTAGCATAATTAACTAATATCTTATCATTTTGGGTAAAATCAATCATTTTAATATCAATAGTATAGTATTAGCTTTTTATGCATATTTAGAGCAAATACTTCAATCTCAATCCTCCATAAGCATCCATAGTGCAAAAAGCTGCTGAGAGCTACACTATTTTGGAACTTGGAGAGGAGAGGAACAAGGGAGAAGGAGCTAAGAGTATGCTAAGAGGCATTTGGAGATGCCTCATTATCTTCGTTTCGTTTGTTAGATATATTAGCATGATTTTAGTGTCTCTTTTGATATGCCTGTTTAGATTAGTTTTTGATTGACTAACACTAATGATTTTCTTGTGTGTTTTGTGTTGTTTCTCTTAGACTAACCTTGTCCATTTAGCAGAGCATCAAAATGAATCCATACACATAAATAAAATTAAAAGTTAAAATCAATATGTATACATGTTCAATGCATAGACACAAAATATTTAATTTAAGAATAAAACATGTAAAAACAACGTATAAAATATAAAATAAATGCATCAACAAAACTAAATTTCCACAAATTATCCAAATTGCTACACATGTCTAGAAATATCTAAATATATATACGAGTTTATCAAAATAAGACCTATCTAATATAATTTACTTGTTCAAACATGACAAGTAAATTTAAAGCTCGTGGTACATATAATCTGGATCCTCCCTATCTTTTATAATTTCTAAAAAAAATTCATGATCATCAATAGGCAACCTCCACTTTTGGTTGCCACATCCTCTTTTTGGCAATGTCTCCAACTGCAATTTTGTCGCTATTACTAAGTGACTGTAGTGTAGAAATTTTTGGCCAAGCATATAATCAATGAATGTTGCACCATTTGTATCTATCTTTATTTGTTGATAATAGGTGCCTTCAACAACAATTGAACTAGTGGGATATTGTTGCCCATCATCATCACTGACTGATTCCAATAACTTGCATTTTGGTTGTGTGCATCTCAGTAGATAATAATCTACACTTTCAGTATTGTCAGGATCAACAATCATTGCAAAAATATCACCTGTGAAAATAGACCACATGTATATATATTTCAAGCAATATTAGTTCATTACACATTTTAAAAATAATTTTGAACAATATTAAATTAAATAAGAATTTAAAAATTTGTACATGTACATATATAATTTACAAAATATGCATGCACGCACCTGTAATAACTAAATAAAAAACACGTTCACAATCAGCTGAATATAGAGAATCATGAATATTAATAATGTCACTATCTTTGTAAGGAGACATTGTGTAAAATTATTTCATTTTCCATTGGAAAACATATCCATTAGCAATATTTTGACAATGAGTATACGTGTTGTTCGCAATGCAATCAACACAAAAGCATGATTTTCCTCTTGCAAGAATAAAATGAGGCTTGCTAAATCTCATATTAATCTATGAAGAGAATTAAAATTGTACACAAATATGAAGAGAATTAAATCTGTACACAAATATGAAGAGAATTTACCTGCAAGTTCATGTTGGCAAAGTGCACGCTTCACACATGCTCCTGCTCCATCATGCTCTCCTTTTTCATGTCCATTGTCAAAGAAGTTCCACAAAAACTTTATGCTACGTCGAACATGTTGTAGGGATAACCAGTTAAAAGCTTTTGCAGACTTAAATTGCCCTGACATGAATAACACACACACACACACAAACACACACACATATTTAAACTTTTGACCTGTTATATACAATCAAATCATATATAAGAAAAAAATCAACTTAAATAATCAATTTCAAATCTAATGTACTTATTGACACATCCATCTGACCAAATCCAATGTCGTGTACATTCTATCCCACGATCTTTAATATCTTCAAAAAACATTCCAAAACAATGTGCTACATAGCTCCTATCATGACACGTATCATCACTGATATAGAAATGAACCTCCTTGATGATAATGCGTTCATTTTCAGTACTCTCTATACCATCCACATGAAATTGTGCATGTCTATAATAAACTTGTACAAATATTGCAACTTGATCAGAATGATAATATTGACTTTGAATTTTTGTGTGAGGACTAAATGTATAGTTCTCGGAGAAATCTACAATTGAAAGAATATAACCTGGTGGCAAACAATTCTTTGAATCACGAAACTGTTTAGCCTGCAATCTTGCACCATGACAATGTTGGATATGTGGATATATCATATTACGAAATCTATCTATAAACTGAATGTAGGACAATTCACTCTCTTTCAACATAAGATTTTTGGATTTAGTTCCTGACTTACTTTGGTATGTCTCATATTCAAATCTCTTCCATATAACTAGTGCATGAATATCAATATTCTCAGTTTGCAACACAAAATTACTCAAAAATCCACAACCATTGCATTCATCTTTTATACATTGTATTTTGAAATCATCTGAATCTTCTAATTTATCACATAAAATAGACTTCACAAATTGTGTTGTACTTGTAGGGATGACTAGATTTGGATTAATTGTTGCCATGAACTTCTTATATGACTGCAAGTGTAGATGAAATTCAACATGATTTCGACAACAACAAGTTTCACATACCTTATTTATGCATACAAAGAAAGGATGCAATCTCTCAAACATCCTTTGGCAAATCTTTACATCTGAAAATTCTTGCTTGAATGCTTCAAACAATTCACTTTGTGTTGTATCTAAGAAATGTTTTGGATGTGTAATATTTTTACCATCTTCATCTATCATCTGTATAGTGTCCCTTCTATTGGAAGAAACACGAGATTGGTTGGTCCAATAATCAATGACCTCTCTTTTTACATCTTTATAAATTCTATCTTTTCTAGGAACCCTACAAATATTTACCCAATTCTTTTCAATGTTTTCATCCAACATATTTCTCTTCCTAATATATCTTTGAACAATTCTTCTAGATACATACATTAATTGAGAAATTGCATTAACTTGTTTTCTACGAGTCAATTCCTTACTAGTAATCATAGTCATCAATGCTCTACGTGCAACACTTAAATCAACACCTCAACTTGTGTTGTCAATACAATTCAATGCTTCTTGTAAATTTTCAATTATAGTTTCTTTTACTAATGTATCAGGAGAACTTTTCTTATTACCAACACCCAACAACTCAAGAATAGGTTTCATTTCCCTTTTCCTAAATAACTTAGCAAATAATTGTGCTCTTCCAATAATAGACTTATTTTTAAAATAATCATCCCACAATTTCTTACAATGCAATTTTAATGTTCTTTCAAGTATCATATTTAGATTGAATTTTATTGAAAAGACTATCTTCATCCATTTCCATCAATTTTTCATACTAGAAAAAAAAATTCATCTCGTACCTAAGTAGATGTTTCTTGAACATCATCATGTTGATCTTGAACAACAACGGATTGTTGTTGACTATGTTTTGTATGACCTTTCATTTTATCATCCCTTTTACGATCATACAACCTTGATCTAGTCCTCTTATTCCCCATTGCAAAAAATATTTAGATCTTCAAAATTTCGTGCTTTGAACCTCAAAAACAAAAACATGCAAATATGCAAATCTTCAAAATTTAGTGCTTTGAACTAAAAAGGTTATATATCTAGTTACTTTTCCTCGGTTCTTAACAAAAAAAATGTAATTAGTTAAATCTATAAATAATTTTGCATTCTTAAACTTAACATGTGTAAATTTCATCCATTTAGATCATTTGACTTGAAGTCCAATTTTTATAATTTAGAAAATGAAAAAATAAGGCTCAAGAAATTTAGGAGCATTGATAAAAAGTAAGAAATTAAGTATACTTCGAATATGAATGCGATTTAATAACATTAATTGCTTGAAACCACTTAGCTAATATATAAAGAATTTGAGTCAAGTATTAGGAAATAAAATATAATATAATTCAATACTAAATAGTGTTGGATATATACTCAATTTCATTAAAGTGTTTAAATACATTTTACAAATTCAATATTTAGTTAGATTTTAAGTATGCAAATTTATAAAAATTAATCTACTCATATAGTAAATAAGTTATATCTGGTTACTTTTCCTTGTTCTTAACAAACAAAATGTGATTAATGAAATGTATAAATAATTTTGTTTTCTTAAACTTTTTAAATTGAATAAATGAAACATGTGTAAATTTCATCCATTTAGATCATTTGTCTTAAACTCCAATTTTTAAAATTTAGAAAATGAAAAAACAACATTCAAGAAATAAGAGTATTGATCTAAAGAGTAAGAAATTAAGTTTACTTGGATTCTACATTTGACTATGCAATGTACAATGAACATGATTTAATAACAATAATTGAAAAAATAATTTAAGATAACATAATTGAAAATAAATGATTGAAGTGTAATTAACGAATAATAAAATAAAGTTTTAAATTTAATCTAAAAAATATTTAATTTCCAAAAAACATCTAATATTGTAAACTAAGCATGATTGAAAAAATATAGATATCACTTACCTAAAAAAAAAAAAGCATGATTGAAAAAATAATTTAAAATAACATACTTGGAAAGGGTAGATGCCTTTCGAAAAAAATTAAAAATGTTCGCCCCTTTATAAAATTAAAAATGTTCGCCCCTTTATAATCTTCCTACTCGCTCCAAAATGCCACTTTATTTGAGAAAAAAAATGTTTTTTTGCAAAAATAACTCTTATTATTTTCGCACTTGATTGTTTTGGATTTTTTAATGGGAAAAAAAACTTTTTTTATATGTGGTTCAAGTGACCGATCACATCGGCCCTCACAGTTTTGGCCGGAACACTTCCGACCGAGTTGTTTCTGGCCGAAACAACCTATGTGGAATGCCAAGTGACGGCCACCTCAACAAAAATGGTGATTTTCTCAAACTTGTCACTTTTGCAACAAAATTCAATAGGTAAATTAAACTTATTAAAAAAATTAAAAATACCCTTTTGTAGAGATCAAAATCAGGATTCTACTCATATATATTTTTTTAATGTTTTGATTACATTTACTATATAAAAAAATAAAAATACTACAACTAGGTATTCTTTTGTTCGATAACAGGTTGCTTTGAAAAACAAAAAAAATATCTAATCAGTTCAAAAAAAATTGAAAAAAATATGGTTCACTAGAAGAGAGAGTCTTCTCCAAAATGGTATTTTTTGTTTTTTGATTATCATAAATTGAATAGGCAAATTATGGTGGGAGACAAAAACTGTCAAATTCTGGTGTATTCGACTTCCAAATGCTATAACAAAGAAAATATACATCAATTTTTTAATTTTTTTTCATGCATCGTATAAATATGTGATCTATAATGGATATCAAAATTGGAAAAAAAAAGTTGGTTTACATTTTCTTTTGAGGTGGGAACTAAACCCCTCGTTTTTCAGCGTTTTTCAACAATGAAAAAATGGACTTTAAAGCTAAAAAAACATATAAATTATTGACCAAAAAATTTCAAAAAATAGTAGACTTAAACTTCAACAAATTTTACACATCTAATCAGTTTACATCATCTTCAAATTCAAAATGCAAATGACACTTTTATGGCAACAAAATTGAACAGTTATTGTTGTGTTAGCCTTTTCCTTTGTAAAAGTGTGACACATGATTGTACTTTTACCCATACACACACATATGAGATTTAGAAACATGGATATAAGAAATCCCTATTTTTTGATTCTATGACTTACTCTCATCCTCATCAAATATAAAAATTATAAGAGTATATATATAAACATCCTCTCTTTGTGTGTTTATAATACATATTTGTTATCTTGGCATTTTACCTCTTTGAATATCCGGTTTGTTTTTGTTTATACGTTAATAGATCCATAACTTGAATCTCTCTTTAAAAGTTCTTAGGTTATTTATCTATTTTTAAATTTCTAACAAAGCCTAGTATCCAAAGCACACTCAACGTATTTATATATTTGAATATAGTCTCAATGCTTTACACAAGATCTAAACTATGATTTTAGAGGAATTTTTACAACATAACCAAGTACATATAGCTAGGCATACAATCATCATCCAAGGCATCGATATATAGGTCAAGGAGACCTATGACACCATGATGATTTTCCAAAACTATGGCTAGTACTTGGATTGTCCAAGTCTAATCTATGCAGCCCTTTCCAAGTGTAACTCTTCCCAATTTATCTATATGACCCCTATGACCAAGGGGATCCAATGTAACTCCCAAACCTCCATATGGGTGCAATAATATCGCTTACACTCGTGTACACAAAACTGTAAATAGTTAGTCAAAGATATTTATAGTCCAGCTAGTGTTCCTTTATTCAATAACCTATTACAATAATCATAACAAAAATGACACATGATATAGAGTGACCACAATGGAATCTCTATATTCTATCTAAGTGGAGCACCCTTTTCTATGTGGAACCTCACAATATTTGTAATATAATATAAAAAATGTATAATTCTATAAACTTAGGACTTGCAAGATGTACAACACCTAGTCCCCTACCAATAACCATAATACCCAATTTTTACTTCTCCATGCTCATACGAATTAGAAACATTTAGAAGAGTATCCACCTTCTCAACCATAATCCTCTTATCCTCCACCATATCATGACTAGAGTGATTTACACATTATTGTACTTCGTATGAACATAAAAGGTAGACATATTTGCTAATAAATGAGATTCTAAATTGACACTATATCCTTTAAATCAACCCATCTAGACACAATTTCCAGTGTCATATATCTTCCTTCTAGACATGAATAATTTCCATGTACTTTACCTCTATCATTGAAAATGAAACCCACAACCCATATTTTTCTCACTCAACTAATCACAACACTAACAAATGTTTAGACACATAGGCATTGGTAAATCACATGCCATCTACATCTCCCACTCAATCAAAATCCACAGAATCATGGTCTCCAAGTACTATTCTACTCAAGTATATACTTCCCTATAACAAATCAAAGACTCAAGAATATCTCAAAGATACTTGAAGATCATCCTCTCAACAATCTAATGCTCATTTCATAGCTTATACATATACTTTCTCATGACTCTCATTTCCTGGGAAATATTTGGCATGGTGTAGACCATAACACACATACACTCATATAGGAGTCATGGCCCATATCCTCTATCTTATCTATATGGAAGGACACTACTCAACTGAAATATTTATTCCTTCAAGAATGAGAGCACTTTTATTTTACAATTTTACATCTTAAACTAATGCAAAATAGAGGTAATGGACTTCCTCTAACTAACCCAAGTTTTTATGTTAGTTTCATTTCTCCTATTTTCCATCCCTAAGATAAACTTAGTTGCCCCAAACCCTTCATATACCATTGTAATGAAAGCTACGATTTCAAAACACTATTCATCTCAAGTTCTAGTACAAATCAATAAAATATCATCAACATAAATTGATTTAACAATAAATTGTTTACCTCTCTCATCTTATTATAGACACAACAATCTAATTTAGTTTTGAGAAATCACAAATTTAAAATAAAATAATCAAACTTTTAATACTACATGTGGGTGAATTATTCTAGAATATTTAAATATTTCTTTGGCTTGCAAACCATGTCCTCATTACCCTTCACCACAAATTTTTATGGCTATGACATATAGATCTCCTCCTATAAGTCCTCATGCAAGAAAGTTGGCATAACATCCATATGTTCAACCTTACCATTGAACATAACAATAATAGATGATAAGAAAATTGATAGATATAATTAAATAATATGAAGATCTTATCAAAATTAATTCCCTTTGCATAGGAATATCCATTATCCACTACTACATATCCTTGTCCTTCTCAATCTTATCATTTGAACTGAAATTCTTCTTGAAAACCCAATTTTCCTATTTTTGGCTTAATTTGCACTAATGTTTTCTCCTTTTCTTTAGGTTATAGAGGCTTAGAAGAATATTTAATCCTAAGTATCATTATCCAACTATATATTATCTTTCAAATCTTAGGATTTTAAATCTTGTGTCATTTGAATCCATTATTAAACCTAATGAATATACAGTTTTCTACTTTGAAATATAGCTTGAATTTCTTCTCCTTAGGCATGTGTAGATATGCCTCACAACTAAAATTCTTGATCTATTGCATCAAGGAGTTTTTTCCTAATTAACCCCCCTTCATGTTTTAGTACACAAGATATCATATATAACATATATTTTAATTAGGTAACAAGATATAGTCACAAACTCCACCCAAAATTCTAAATCCAAACTTGCTCCATTGAGCATACTACCTAATCTCTCCATCAGCATCATATTCAGATCCAGTTTTCAATTTAATCCTACCAAAGGATGCGTGGAGTTTTATTATGCCTCAAAATTGCATGTTCCCTACAAAAGCTATCAAAATCTACAAAATAGAACTCTTTGCCATCATCTATCCTCAACAACTTGACCTTCTTCTTCGTCTTGTTTGCTATAAGAGATTTAAACTCTCTGAGCTTAAAAAAGGCCTTAGGTTTATGCATAAGGAAGAACACTCATGTTTCCTTGGAGACGTCATTAATGAAAGAAGTATAATATATGAATTTTCTTAGTGAAGGTACATCACTAGGACTAAATACATCACTATGAATCAAATCCAAAATTCTTAAAGATCTAACAAAGCTAGAGTAAGATTGAAAAAGATTTAATTTTTCATATTAATAAAGTTCACAGTAACTAAAAACTAGAGAACACATAGTCCCTCTAGTTTTTACAGTTTGATGCTCTTAGGCCTTTCTCTCCATTTTGTCTCATGCTTGTGCCACATCATGGTCTTTTTAGTAGAATAATCTCCATCTTGAGCTTCCAAAGGTCAAAGTTTGTTTCTTAAAATTACCCACATTTATTAAATATGTGCTTAACATATCTATTCCTAACAACAATACCATTCTACAAAGTTCTTACTTAAGTGAGGATTAATACAAAATAGCCTACTCCTCCCATAGATTTGACAAGCTAGCTAGTCTTTGATACCAAATGAAAGAAAAATAATAAATCCTTCTTGATTCACTAAGGAGAACAATGCAATTTAACCACGTATATAGTAATTTAAACGTATCAAAGATATTAGAAAGAAAGAAATAAGAGAAGGAGAAAAGGAACATAACGAACACAATGAATAATATACCCAATGCAAGTCCTTGTAAGGAAAAATCCAACCTCCAAAGCATTCACCCAATTTATTATTGTTTGAATAAGTTATAATACATTCATAGATCCTTAGTACCTAAATGAGATCTACACTCTAATTTTAGAGGAAATTTGATGGCATAACCTTGCATAAAATTAGACATAAAAAATCCACACCAAGCCCTCAATATATAGGTGAAGGAAACCCAATAACCATGAATAATTTCCAAAATTATGGCTTAAAACCACGGGGAAATAAATGATCCAAGTCCAATTCACGTGCCTCTCTCCAAGAGTAACTCCTTTCAACTTAGAATATAACTCTCAATTTGACTATTTTGCCCCTATGTTCAAGGGGGTTTGTCGTAACACCCATGTTCTTAATCTAAGGGTACTAAGTTTTCTTACACACCTCTTACTTATGGATATAAATATCATGTCGAATATGTTAGTTATAGTCCACCTGGTAACTCCCTATTCAATTATTTCTTACAACCATAATAAGATCAATGCCATGTGACAAAGAGTTTCAAAAATAGAATCCCAATATCCCATTCATGTGAGGAATCATTTTCTATGTGGGCAAAATATTTTTAATACTATACAAACATCAAATAATTTATGTAGATGTTAGATTTGCAAGGGTACAATATCCAGTCTCGTAGTCCTAACAAGTTCAATGTGTGCATCTTACTTTAGTACTTGTGCTAGATGATGTTTATTCCATGATTCTCAATCTAAGTATGATGTTGATATACCATTTTAGATGTTGACGAGCTCCTTTGGATAATTGTACATTTGTCATAATGCTCAACGTAAAGAGTTAACCTACTATGTTCAAGGTACTAGTTGTTTACATGGGATCCAAGTCCCCTAGTAAATAAATGATGTTTTGAACATAATGTGCTAGTTCTTTAAGCTCTCCCTTCTCACTATTTATCATTTGAGAATTGTGAACTACATGCTTACATAATGTCTCATCTAATGTACATGCCAACATAAATAAACACATGGCTTGGAAAGACAAGAAGAATAAGAACAATGCGGGGATCTCTTATGATAAAAATAGTTTAATTATAATCCTTTTGAATGAGTAAACTCAAAATGAAAACCAAATATATTCTTAATTAATATAACTTAACTAAATAGATGATACACTTGGTTAAGAAGAACATACATACCACTCCCAACAATATTATAGTCTTGCTTCAATGACACACCTCATTACACATATTTTTAGAAATAATCCCCTTTGATTGACCAAATAAAAACATACATTAGGTTTTGTAGTTGATGAAAATAAACTTAGACCATCATGTCATCATGGAGACTTTTTCTTTTTATACATGGAAAAATAGGGCTGATAAAAGATAGCCCTATACAACATCTACAATACAACACTTTGGAGACTCCACTTGATCTAATTGTTACATAGATTTTCTATATGTCCCTTAAGGAACTATGTCAGATTAAACCTCATCCAAGGAAAAACTCCTCCCCACAAATAAGCCCCCTACCTCACCCCCAAGAAAAGAGATTCACCCACATAATTATATGTAGAGAAGGGTACATTCTTATTGTGAGGATTATAATTTTTTTGAAGGTGCATAAATCTTTGGAGATTGAAGTTATTCTTTTTCATGAGTTGTGTTTGCTTAGATTTGAAGCGAGTGTTGAACCAACCTTCATAAGTAGGATCTTTTGAAGTTAACAAAAAGAATGCATAGCCACAAATCATATAGAAAGAGGCAACATGAAAGACAATGGGCTCCATGACATCCCAAGAGAGCTCCCAAAATGTTAGACGAAAGAATCCAGCTGTTTGAAGAATTAGAAATCCAAGGCCAACAAAGAGCTCTCTCCTTACTTGTTTACAAGCCATTTGATCAATCAATACCTTTTGTTTCTTTAATTGTAGGAATTCTTGTCTATGAGGATCCTTCTCTGATGGCACTTCCAATGGCATCACATGCCCGAAGGCTCTTGCAACCTAATCAAACACAACAACCATGAAAATAACATAAGCTAAATTGTTATAAAAATTCCTAATTATCAATCATCAATTAGATTATTGATGAATATAATAGATCTTTATATTGGTTAAAAGATAAATATATTTCTTCATCAAGTTTAATATAATATGAAATAATAAAGACAAAATGTTTAAACATACTCAAATTAATAATTTTAAACAAAATTTTATATCAAAACATTTTCTCAATTTGAAAAACATAATACTTTAAAAATAACAAAATAATTTTAATAAAATTAAAAATCTTTTGTAAAAAAATTTGTTTCAATTATTGAAGGTGGAATTCATTTATTGGAATTCGAAGGCTCTATTGGACAGACATAAAGTTGGTAAAAGCTAATAATAATTGCTAATTTAAAAATGAATTAAGATTCATTGGGATATGACATATTTAATGGCTTTGATTGGTCCCATGACTCATGCTAAAGACCTCTTGATAAGAAATGAGCAGACAGCCCAGGGCAGAGAAAACATTTGTCCATATAAAATTAAAATTGTTTTACAAAAGTTTGTGTGAATCATGCGTTTTTCGTTTGCTACATTTTAAAAAATGTAACCACAAAATTTATACACAAATAAAACATTGATGAATTATACTATGATCTAATGCATTTTTAAGAAGGCTAATTTCTTAGAAAAGTTTATGTTAACAATTTTTAAACTCAAACAAATCTATTCAGACGACTTGTAGACTATAAAAATCTTATGACTTCTAATATATAAAAAATCCTATTATCAAGCTGTCATTTAGAAGTGTGAAAAAAAAAAGCTGTCATTTAAAAGAAAATAGTATATTCAGTCAATCAACAATCAAAACAAAACAGGAGAAAACAATCTGCCAAAAAGCTAAAATGCACAGTGCAGACGGTAGCCCCCTTAAAAAGCCATCAGCTGTGATCTTACTAGCTGAGTTATTGTTGATTTAATGATAAAATTTATGTTATAGATATTTAAATAGTACTGAGTTCAAATCTTCTTCAATATAAAAAAGAAATCAAAACAAAATAAATACCCAAATCCAAATAACGTAACTCTATATTCCACAAAACCTAGAATTATGTTTCTTGAAAGATAAAAAGGGGAATGCAATATGCTACTTGATCTGGTTGCAGATAAACTCTTCCTCTGAAATTGAGCACAACTCCTGCTTCTTCAAGTTCTTTAGCAATGCAAGAGGCTTCCTCATCAGTTGCCTTGAAACTCCATTTCTTACACATGTCCAACAGCTCCTTATAAGACACACATTCCTTCCCATTCTCTTCTATTCCTCTCTTCAGACCCTCTAGACTAATAACTTTCAACAATTTTCTAGTCTCCTCTACAGATAACTTAACTTGTTCTCTACCACTTGTTCTTCCATGACACAGAGAACTTATGGGAGAATTTTCACCAAATCCCAACCCTCTTGCATTTGTTTGCCCTAGCCCTATATTACAACAAAATGGTGCTGAATATGCAGGCCTGCTTTTAGCTTGCCTAAGAGCTTGCCACAGAAACCTGCAACCAGCCATTTTGGACAACTGAGCTGTGAAGATTCAGTTGTAAAGGCACTGGGATTTAAAGTCCCAATTGGAAAACACTGTAGTTTCATTTTTCCTGTAGTAAGATGGGACTGCTCAGTATCACTTTCATGCTCCCAATATTAAGATGGGACTGCTCAGTATCACTTTCATGCTCCCAATATTAAGATGGGTCAAGATCTCGGTATCACCATCATGACCCCACAATCCCTAAACTTCACCAACATGATCCTGTGATTTATTTTATTCTACATGTGCTATCGTCCATGACTCAGATCCATGAAAGTTTGAGGTGTTCCACAACCTCTTTCAGCGTTGTAATTATGCATTATGCACTTGCCGCAGATTAAGCCATATGTTTGCTTATGGTTTAGATTGGTTGTGATTGTAGGGTATCCAATATAATGATCTATGAATGGCAAACCTATACTTGAATTTGATGCAAGCCATATGTTTGCTTATGGCTTAGATTGGTTGTGATTGCAGGCTGTCCAATATAATGATCTATGAATGGAAAATCTATTAAAGTTGTATATAATTTGATTTTGAATTAATGAGGGTTTGGTTCAAATTGTTTGAACATATTTATAATTTGATTTGGAGTTAATGAGGATTTGATGAGGATTGGGTTTAAATTGTTTGAATATATTTATAATCTAGTTTTGAATTGGTAAGAATTGAGTGTTCAAATGTTTGTAAATATTTATTTTTATGTATAACTCAATTTTGAATTGGTGAAGCTTGAGATTCAAATGTTTATGTTAATTCATTTTCTTATATATAATTTGATTGTGAATTGATGACATTTAGAATCATTTACACATTGATCATTCAGTTATAACTGAAATTTGAACTAGTGGGTCCATAATTTTTTAGCTATCTCATATGGAAGCATGAACCTTGAACTGGAACCTCTTGGACTAAGAATTAAAGACTGGGGGGATAATTGTTTATTAGAATTTGTTTTCAAATACTTATAGATGTGGGCAAATATTGATTTTTACGCATAATTTAATTTTTAGTTCATGAAACTTGAGATTCAAATGTTTATGTTTATTCATCTTCTTATATATGATTTGATTTTGAGTTGATGGACTTTAGAATTATTTACACATATTGATCTTTCTGTTATAACTTAATTTTAAATTAGTGGGTTGGAGGGTTTTAAATAAAACCCACATAATTGTTTAGCCATCTGATACGGAAGCATGAGTCTTAAGTTGGAACCTCTTCAACTAAAAGTTAAAGACTCAGGTGATAATTGCTTATAAGAATTTGTTTTTCAAATATTTATAAATGTGCGTGAACATTTTGCCACCACACATTGCCATAGAACTGTTATTTTCTATTGAATTAGATTAACTTTCTGTTACCACATATTGTCATTGCTAGTCTATGTTATTATAATAAATACTCAAAATAAATGTAATCCTACCAACCCAAAAACAAAAATCCCTCTGACTAAGAGTTAAAGACTTGAAGGGATATTATTAGAACTAGTTTTCCAAATACTTTTAAATGTGGATGAACATTCTTCCACCACATATTGTGGTGAAGCTGAGATTTTCTATTGAATTAGGTTAACTTACTGTTAGCACATATTGTCTAATCTATGCTATTGTAACAGATTTATGTTCAAAATAAATGTAATTCTGTCCGTCTAGAAACAGGGTACATCTTTAAATAAAATTCTATAGTTCCACAGAGTTAATTTGGGGACGATGTAAGGACGGCAGGGGGACGGGGGCGGCAGCGGAGAGGTGGTGGGGGCAGTGCTGATATAAAGATAGAGGTCAATTGAAATCTGCAAGACAAAATCTGCAATATAACATCTCTGTGAGTGCCCCATGAAAGACCAATTAATTTTTGGAAATTAAAGGTTGCAATTAATATGTAGTGGTATGTATCATATAAAAAGTGACCTAGTGACATTCATGATAAAAGTAACGGAAATGGTGATGTTGTTGGGGAACATGTCCCCAAATCCCAAGTCTCAAAAACGTCCCACTACAGAAGACATAGGTTTTTTAAGACAACCCTGTGAAACACTGTTAAAAATTCCCAATCCCATTACCTCTGTAAACCCACAGAGAGTTTGGCCCACCTGGGCATATGATTCCAAGCAAAGAAATCGATGAATATTCAAATTGCCAAAGAGTCAAAGATCCACTGCCACTCCATAATTGACTAAGATTCTTTCCCTGCAAGAGCTTGAGTGCTTTTTTTCCTCCACTGTTGTTTTGTGGACAACTTTGTTGTTATTATTGAGAAAAACACTGTTGCTCTGTTTTGTCTATATCAAAACAAATTGTGCACTAGCATTCCATTGCATACAAATGGCATGCACATTTCAGAGAGTTGATTGAGCAGATTAAAGTAGTGCTTTCACACCAAAATCGTACTCCAACATCTTCCATGTGTCTGGTAATCATAACGTTAACAGTGGTCTGATTGGGACAGAAAATGACTTCACCAAATTCTAGGTCTGTCCTGCCCATTATCAGCCTAGCATTCTTGCTGGGCACCTTTACGTAATTATAAAATACTTGGTTGTAAATTGCATCAATCATACGTTAACAGATGTTTGGGATATTATAGAGGAGCTTCTGTAGTGTTGAAGTGATTGATAATGTATTTATGCCAGAAAGGAAGATATTTCTTGCATAAGTGGAAATGGTTATGAGGCGGAAAGTAAAGCAATTTGCAACACCCTCTTACATTTCAAAGACGGTGCCTTGTGCTGTCCAATTCAGCCCTCCTCTTATCTTTTTCTATAGCCAATTTGGTACTAAAATCTTAGCTATTAAATACAGAATCAACAATTATTGATCATAGAAAAATGCAGGCGGTCGAAATCATCACATGAACATATGCATCATAGGAAAAAAGTTTAAATTGTAAACATTTACTTTAAGGAATTTTTAAGATTATGGATTAAACAATTTTTAAGTGGTATATTTGTGGGAAATCATCACATAAAGTTTATGTATATAGCTCTCACAATCCTCTTAGAGGGGGGATTATTGGATACATCTTTCAATCATTTTCTTGAGTGGGGCAAGTAGGATTGAATATGGGATCTCAATTATACAGATTATCTTTGTCTTATTGATATCTTTTCTAGTAAGCAAAATGGTCAAAATAGAGGGAGGTTTTCCTTTTTATGGGGTTTTCCATTTATTTATCCCCACTCCATCATGGTCAAAGTCACCAACCCCACCTCATTATCATTGTGTTGCAGAGAAGGCCACCTAACACAAGAAAAACCATGATTGGCTGCATGGTTGGCTTGGACATAACACTTAGCACATCATTCATATCTTTCATCCAAAGGTGATTGAGGGTGAGGAGAATCTAGTAGAATCTAATACCCCACATGATATTATTACAATAGTCCAAAAGGGTGTGGAGACACTCCAACTCTAAATGCACTTTCTTTGTAGACCTAGATCTAGAACATAACTAAGTGTAAGAAAGTAGAATCCTCTATCAAAACCATCTTCCAAATAAAAAGGTTTTTATTGAAATGTTGGGAAAGGGTGTGAATCCGTTTCCAAGATGGTTGATCATGAACATAAAAATTTAAAAAAATGATTTATGGTCTTAGGTTAACAACACTGTAGTGTCGTAAATTGTAACCCCTTACAATTTCACACTTCTTTTTGGGCCCTTGCTTTAGTGTGTCTTTTGATAGCTCTTTCCAAGGCTATTTTTGACCCTTTTACTACCAAACTATCATCATATGTTCATTCGGTGATAAGATCTTGTGCTATGAAACTATGAATGCAACACCTACCTCCGTTGCACCCCTTTCTGGGTGGACTATGGTGCTAGGCACCAAAGCCCCCCTAGAATGAGTCCAAATTTAAACTTGTTGGTGTGCTATTTCCTGCCAATTGTTATTCAGTCTCAAAATATGATCGTTTGAAGTTGGCCTAATTTATGAAATACCTTGGGAGCACTATATAAGAGCATCATTACTAATTCATTTCATCTAAGCATTATTGTGTTTGAACAACCTAGAGAAAGAATTATGTGTGAATTTATTCATATTTGAGCATATTATGGAGCAACAAGTTATGACAACCTATATGCAAGAATGTTTTTATGATTGATCCTTTAATGTCTTGCCATGTCATGTTATTGCATCAACTCTCGAGGGTCCTATTTGTTTGCTGGTACAACTGATAAATTAATACAAGAAATAATAATGTACATGACAATGCATACCAGACACAACAGTAAAATATATCTTTATTTGCACATTCAGTTATTACAGAGAAGAGACCAAAGATGGTCGGCCAAGGATTACAATAGATCTGACAATACCATGCCACTTCCTTGATAGTACACGACATATTTAAAGGACCCGACAGTTGCCGAGAGGTACACAAATGTCAACCAATCGACACATAACCACTCGAGACTGACAACCCACTCAATACAATTAATTAATACCTTGTCGGATAACAAATATTATCAAACATTAAAATAGGCAATTTATGCCAACAACATCATCCCCCCAAAAGAAAAATTCATCTTCTAGATGACAAGCAAACATCAAGTAATATTCAAGAAGACTAACGACAAACAATGACTTCAACTGGACAACCCCAACTTGTAGTGTACCTGCCAAATCACATGGGGGTTTGGGGCAATGCCACCAATGGGGTCAAGGGATAGTGCCCCTTGCGGGGTCTAGGGGCAGTGCCCCCAATGGGGTCGAGGGGAAGCGCCCCTTGCAGGGTCCCTGGGCGTGCCCCCACTGCCAACACCAAATTACAACCTTCAAACCCACATGAAACTCCATGGCATGCATCAATTTTTTATTTTTTAAGACGTCAAGAACGAGGCCAATGAAGTCAAATTCTGATCAAGGTGCATTCTCTCGTACGGGTATTGTGTTTTCTGACTTTTTCTCCTTCCATATGGGCTTATCCTCCTTGTGTATAGACCTTTTCGTTCATACACTTGTGCTTCTCTCTTGGTTGTACGATGCATATGTGTGTGGCTTGAGACTCCCTTCATCCAACTCAAGGTTGATGCCTTCAAGTTTTTTATATATTGCTTCCTTTACTGTACGGTATTGCTCCTGTGGTCCATACGGATTTCTCTCAGTTGCCATATGGACTCCACCTTTGGTTGCCATACCTATAGCCTAGGCGAACAACCTCTCCCTAATTGCTTCCCTATATACTGTATGATGCCTCTTGTATGATGTCCGTATGACTTCCATGTATGTCGTACGATGCCTCCTATGTGATATTTGTCATATGGTTTCACCATACATCGTACCCTATTCTCTATGCAGTTTATGTCATACATCATACGGGTTGAATGAATGGACTACATTGTACGGAATGGGTGGATGAGCTACACAGTACGGGTTGATTGAACGAGGTACGTTGTATGGGTGAGCTACACCGTATAGAATGGTGCTCTGTCATACGTCGTAAAAACTCCTTGCCTTGCTCTGCGCCTGTGTGCCAACCGTACGTGTTGACCGTACACTGTACGGTATTTCTGCTTCTTCACCTGCACCGTACAGATTTGACTTCTCCTGTGGCTAGATGGGAATGTTCCTTCCCTCTCTTGATTTTGTCCTGTTGTCAAGTCTACTTCCCCGACTCTCCCTTGACCGTAAGGATCTCCAGCACTCAGATTCTCTAGTTTGTATAGTGTAGCTGGGGCTCTTAGCTTCGTGTGGTAACCTCATCACATTGATGCAACTTGGACTCTCAAAAGCCAACTTGCTCTTGTCTGCTCTGAATCGTACGACGTACGGTATGGACTTGGTCAATCGTTCGACAACTTTACTCTTCGCATACGATGACAATTCTTCAAAAACTTTACTCTTGGTGTACAGTGACAATCCTTTGACAACTTCACTCTTGGATCCTATGGACCGTACACTCCATGTACTCTCGGCTCTTATGGTTTGTATGGTCAACATGCTCTTAGCTGATTTGAACCAGACGACTGAATTACTTTCGGCTGATGTGAATTGTTTAGCGTATAGTGTTAACTTCTTCGGGGCATCTCCATAGGCTCTACAACATCCAATTTTAGATCCTCACCCCGTGAATCTTCTTCGTACACCTTAGATACTTCCCCATTCCCACTTTGCGGCCTCTGTTCATACGGCATAGGCTCACTTGGCAATTGTTTGTACAACCCAAACACACCAATGCCAGATGTGCATAGATGAATATCATACGACAAACTTTGTACTTCCTCAATTTGGCCAATTTGTAGCATGTTACAGTCGGGGTGGAAGACTTCATAATCCTCCATCTGCCAGTGAAATAATCCATTAAGAGAACTTGTCTCATCCTCAGAGCAATCTTCCAGTTCGGGCACCCCTTCATCGTTGGGTTTCATGCCTTTCCTCCCTCCATCCATACCTAACTCTCCACCCTTAGACTCAGAGTCCGAGGGTGCCAGTTTTTCCCTCACCACCTGGTTCCTCAAGTCAACGACATGATTCCTCCCATCACTCTCAACCGAGAGTGTGTTTCACTTCTAGTTATGATTTGCCTTGGCAGTAACCAACCATCCCCTCCTGAGGAGTCTATCGTACACCTTCTTCTATAACCGGATGACTACAACATCCAAGAAAAATTGTTGTGTCCCAATCATTACTTTTTGTGCCATCAATGTTCCCAACGGCTGGATGTCGTGTTGGTCGGCACCTACCAAGTGGAAGGTTGGCGGCCAAAGCTTCAACTTCCCCAGACATTTCCATGTGTTTTCTGGCAGTACATTTACTCCCGAGCCTCCATCGACAATGGTGTTTGTCAACTTCTTCCCCATTATTTCCATCTCAACAACTGCCGACTTCCTCCCGATGCTTACCGTCAACAACATTGGATCACTGGACTCATTCCCTTCGGCTGATGGTTTTCCTGTCAGTTCCTCCTCGTGTGGCTTACATTGTTTCTGGAAGACTGTTGTCATTGACTGTGTTGGCAATTTCCATTCTCAGTTGCGACATAGTTTGAAGAAGGTATGCCACCTTGATGGGTACAGTTGTTTGTAGCACCTACGGGACTATGTTCTTCTCTGACTCTCGCAATGACATACTTGCAGTTCCATTGGAAGTTACTTGTTCCTTCACCAACACTTGTTCTACTTTGGCTTGTTCCTTTTCCGTACTAGAGTTTGAATACATTGCCTTCTTTGTTTGTGCTCTTGTGATTGCCAAAACTACGTCCTCTTGTTCCTCCATGTCCAACATATTAATACCCTTCTAATTCAGGCAGTTGGTGTCTTCATGGTCACCTGGTCCACACCATTTACACAATAATTGTATGTTGTCTTTCTTGTTATAGCAGTCTCTCACAAAGTGTCCCCATTCACTACATTGTCAGCACTGTATGATATGATGTCCTCTAGAGTCATATTGTATTTGGTTTCACCCTCGTTGATTTCCATAACTACTTGGCGATACATTCTATCATTTTGATGGGCGGGAGTCTCCCTGTGTGAAGAGTACTTGTGTACTTCTCATCTTCAAATTGTACGGGCACTCCTTGATTGAATGCCCCAACACTTGGCATATTTCACAAAACATATTTCTAGGACAATTACCTTTCGTGTGCCCCTCCCTTTTGCACTCAATACACCATAGGTGATTACCTTCATTGATGGTTCCTTTCTCAGCCTTCAATTCTTTCATCATTCTCAACATATCCCATCGAAGGGATCATACGGTTTTGGATTCTTTGTCACTGCTACCTTTGGTGCTCTCATCATCATCGGTCTTCCTCTTCTTTCGGGAGGAGGTTGTATTTTCACTCGTGATGTCCATTGCTCGATTGTATGCATCGACGTATGAGGGCGAAGGCACTACTTTCATCTTCTTGTGTAGTGAGGATATCAATCCCTCTGTGAACCACCTCTTCTTCGACCCGTCGGCTGGCTGGTTTTCCATCTTGTTCAATAGTTCTTTGAGCCTATGGTTGTAAGCATGTACACTCTCATTTTTCCCTTGCTTGGTATTATAGATTTCAGCCACGATCTCATTATCATCCCTCAAGAGTTTGAATTCCTCCTGAAATGCCCTCTTCAGATAACTCCATCTCGTCTTGTGTTGGGCATCGAGGTCTGTGTACTAGTCAATGGAGATTCCCTGAAGGGTGGCAGGAAATGCCTTCAACTAGTAGTCCCTGTAATCTTGGCCATTTTCCTCCCAAATGTTTATGCATGTTTTCCAATGTCGTGCTAGGTCCTCCAATCGGTCTCTCGTGAACTTCGACAATTTCTGCTTCTTCTGGGTGTTCAACATTGTTTTCACTCGAAAGGTACGTGTGTATTCGCCTTGTGTGTTGGACCTGGGTGGACTGTTTTGACCACTACATTTTGGTGCTTTCCCTACACTCTCGACCATGTAGGCATCCTCTACATGT
Source organism: Cryptomeria japonica (assembly GCF_030272615.1). Lineage (NCBI taxonomy): Eukaryota > Viridiplantae > Streptophyta > Pinopsida > Cupressales > Cupressaceae > Cryptomeria > Cryptomeria japonica. Next base: position 302,942,078 of record NC_081407.1, on the reverse strand, counting down.
CCACCTTCAATGTCCCCAACACTTTGAGTACTTCCAGGTGTGTCGGACCTAAGTGAACTATTCCGACCGCTACGTTCTGGTGCTTTCCTTGCACTCTCAAATACACGCGCGTCCTCTACACATCCACCTCCAACGTCCCAACACTCCAAGTACTTCCAGTCTTCGACTTGTCTCTGTGCTCCCTCCGATCGAGGGTCGACAGATCACCTAATCGCTTGGTCTTGACCACCCTGTGACCTCTTCTCACCTTTGATGGGATTTACAGACATGAATCACTCAGGGCTGGCCCGATTTCTTTTAAGGCAACGACGCTAAAATTTTTGCTGGTACAATTGGTAAATTAAATATAGGAAATAATAATGTACATGACAATGCATACCAGACATGGCAGTAAAATATATCTTTATTTTCACATTCAATTATTACAAAGAGGATACCTAAGATGGTCGACCAAGTATTACAATAGAACCGACAATACCATGCCACTTCCTTGATAGTACACAACATATTTAAAGGACCCAATGGTTTCCGAGAGGTACACAACCATCAACCAATCGACACATAACCACCCGAGATTGACAACCCACTCAATACAATTAATTAATAATTTGTCAAATAACAAATATTATCAAACATAACAATAGGCAATTTATGCCGAGAACACTATCCAAAGAGCATTGCATCATCAACATGAAACTTTTGTCAAATTTTGAACTATGCAAATGCAAGAGAGTAGAATCCCTTATCAAAACCATCTTCTAAACTTAAAAAGGTTTTTCTTGAAATGTTATTTTTTTTTAAGCAAAAGGCCTTGGCCTATAATATATTAATTATAATTGAAAAGTTTACATATACTATTTTAACAAGAAATGCCACTACGTCCTATACACTACTAGATACATTTCTGATTGATCAACCCTCATTTTTGGATGATCAAGGGATCTTTGTAATGAAGGTAAAAAAAAACCTTGAATCGTGGCTATATGCCAGCCTATCCTTGCCCGATTTGGACAACAAATACTAACACCTTATATACATATGAGCAAATTAACAAAAAACTTCAATGTTTGAAGTTGTTTGCTCGATACTACCCTACTTCTAATAACATACAAAACCACCACCCCAACAAAAACCTTCATTTAGCATTTCCTGATTCTTGGGAAGAGGCGGCCTCCATTGGAATTGGAAAAGAAGATTGGAAGTCGCGAGGATCATCCTGAGCATGTTCACAAATTTTCCAAACAACCTTAAATTTTGCCACTACGATTGAAACCAATGGCTCACCAATTTGATGTGCATATTGTTGAACCCATTAGATAAAGGTTTGAGGAGAAGCATATTCCAATCCATAAATGAAAGAAAGGAAGACTAATGTTGGCACTGAATCATACATGAAGTAATCTCTATTCAAAAAACCTCCCCACCTCACCTCCCCTGAAAATAGGTCATAGTTATCCAACTAGGTGTTCAATTCTTCCCATGTAAACAAAGTTGGATTTACAAAATCCCCCATTATCATCTTTGTGTAATCCTGAGACTAGGTGAGATGCATCACCATAGAAGCCATCTTGGAAGCAACCAAGTTTGGAGTAGCCATCGGATTAGCCGCTATCCATTCTTCACCAAGAATAGTCCTCACCACCCACTCACTATTTGAACATGGTATTGCCAATGTATCAGATAATCTCAGAGGATGAGTGATAACATTCTTCCTTGGACCATGACGACCTCCCACCAGATAAATTCAAAGAGTCATATCCACCATATGAGATATACTAAAAAAACAAATAGACTTTGCCAAATGAGAACCGGACCTGAAATTCTGAGGAAACATGCTAAGAATGACTAGTATATAGAATATTGACAAGGAAGTGATGCGATGTATTTTGTGCAGCTCGTCTAAAACATCACAACTATATTCATTCCTTGTCCTTAGATCTCCACATAAGTCCTCTACAAGGGCCTTAATCAGATCGCATTTATTCCATGAAATTATGTGCATACTTTCAAATGTGTGGGTACCCGGATATTTTCTGTGTTTGAGATCCTACACAGGCATGAAGAGATTGAGTATGAAGTAAAGAGAATCCATGTGTCATGTTGTTCAATTCCACATGCTTGTAGTACCTCGTGCTTTCCCAAGGAAAGGGATAATCTACCTTTCCCCATGTGTGAAGAGTTTGGTATGGTACCTAGAGCATGCAAGCTTCCAATTTCGACAAACTGATTTCATCTCGTACTTTCATGCCATCATTATTGAATGTTGTGAGGATGATCCCCTCCCATACTGTAGAAATGAACCGACAGGTTGGATGTGTCCTCGTAGCACAATCAACAGTGACTTGGCTCACACTCCACATAATACAAATTCTTTTTAACCTTTGGCACGAAAGTTTGCCCACCACCCACACCACATGGCAAGTCTGAAGAGTGTTTGAATTCAAACAACATCTAGTTTCAAAAATTGAGGCTTCGAGACAAATTCTAAATTAATCCATTGTTGTGGGGAGTGAGGGAATCTTGCATCCAAAACAAACAAACATTATGCAAATCACTCAGATTAGGAAAGGGGTCTTGCATCAAAAATCATTTGTGATCTGAGATTCTTGTCTTCCTGGACCTACACAGGTGATAGAAATTTCTCCTCCTCATTTGATTCACATCCCATGTTGGCCAATAAGTCTACTAACTGATTTTCTTGCCTATAATAGTGAACAATGCTATATCCTTGAAAACAAGAGATCTTCTCTCTAGCTTCCTGAATAATATAATCTATTTTCCAATTGGGAGCTTGGAATTTTTTTAAAGATGATATAATATTCAGGGAATCCCCTTCAATTTTTAAGTATTTAACCTGCTCCTTAATGGCTAAGTTAATACCAAACAATAAAGCTCTAGCCTCTGCCACATTATTTGTGCCATTTGGTATTGTTGCATAACCTGCTCTCAATACTTGGCCCGATTGATCCCTGAGCACACTTCCAATTCCAGACACTCCAGGGTTACCCTTCCCAGCCCCATCAAAATTTAGTTTAACAAAGTTCTTCGAAGGGGGTCTCCATCTAATTCCTTTTCTATTGATTTTCTTTTGAGAATTTACCATCAAGCTTCCTTTAAATGGGATTTGCAGGAGTTTCCAATCTATCATTAGATCATTATCCCACGAGGTGAAAGGGGAATTCAACTTTTTGAATTTAGTTATGTGAGCATTGACAGATTCTGAGATTGTTAATTCTAATTTGATAAGCATGTCCTGCACACTATGAATTTCCTTCCTAAAAATGGGCCTGCTCCTTTCCCACCAAATGTTCCAAATAAGTATGGTAGGAGCTATATCCCATATGACTGCAAAAAAAGAGTCTGCAAAGAGCTTTGGCCATGATTCAAAAACTTCTGGTAAAGTAGATTGTAATGGAGAGTTCCACCCTAGTTTGTTAAGTAGCCATCTCCAACATTCTTGTGCCAATATACATTCCAAAAGAAGGTGGATAGTTGTTTCAATAGACTGTTTACACAACACACAACGAAAGGGTTGATAAATCTTAAGTAGAGATAACCTATCACTTGTTAGGATTCTACCCTTTAAGGATAACCAAGCAAATGATCTTGCCTATTGTAATCCACATCCCTTCCAACAAAATGAAAACTTTTTGGAAGGTTGGTCTATCCCCTGAGATATCAATTGTTTAAAACCCCTCTTTACTAAATATGCCCCTAATTTAGAAAGAAGCCAAATCAGTTTATCTCATTTCCCTTTGAACAAAATCAATCTATTTCTTAGTTCCATGTTTAACAAGTGTTTTTGTTGAAGTGGGGTAGAAATATTGTCTAAATATTTCCATTTCACTTTCCAAAAGCCATTAACTAGTGAAGGATGGAAATAGCTACTTACAAAATGTCCCCAAGAGGTCTATAAAACTTCCTTAATGGCATCCAGATTTGGAATACTATCCAAAGGCAGATAGTTGTTCCATGAATCCTCCCAAAATATTATTGAACTACCATCATGCACAATCCAAGTTAGATTTGGCAGAAAACTCTCTTTACATTTCATTAAGAAATTCCACATCTTTGAACCTTTTGGAGGATCCAAAATTGTGAAATTTTTTTTATGGTTCCTCTGAATCAAGATACTTACTTCTAATAATAGAATCCCAAATAGAGGAGGAGTCTGAATAAAACTTCTACATGAGCTTAGCCCCTAGATAAATGTTCCTATCTTCAAAATTAGGTATACCCACCCCCTTGTAAACTTTGGGAAAACAAACTTTTTCCTAGGCCAATAAGTGTATTTTATCTTTTGGATCTCTACTGCCCTTCCACAAAAATTTCTTTAGGAGAGATATCAAATATTCTTGGATCTTGAATGGCATGGGGAGGACTAACATGATGTAGTTTGGAATTGTTTCCAAGACGGATTTGATCAACAAAATTCTCCTAGTTAGTGATGATGGGGTTTCACCTAGCCTGCTCAACACTCCACCTAGTTGGTGTTGCTCAATTCCACAAACTCATCAGGCCTAGTTGCACTCTAGACCTCCAAGTCCTTCTCAATCTCTTCTAGGGCTTGGTTCTTGACCTTACTGAGGTTTTTGCTTTAGGTGATTTGGTTAGGAACCCTATCAATTCACTGTGCTTCTCAGGTGCTCAATTCTGGCCTCTTGGCTTCAACTTGCCAAAATAACCTCCAACTACTGTGAGATGATGAAGAGGTGTAGAGAGGTCTTCTAACATGTTTTTAGTGCATTTGTATTCCATTAGTGGCTTACAACCTTGAGGTTTCTTACCGATTTCAAAATCTTGCCTAGAAAAGGGCTACAAGGAATTAGGCCTAATTAGGTCTCCAAATCTGGTTTTCTAGGGCTTGAGGGAAAACGATTCAAAGGACCCCCACACAAGTTTGTTTTTTCTTCAATATTTCACCCATCCCTAAAGGATTTTTGTGGTTTTAGACCCTTGTCTGACCGTACAATGTGTGAACCCCAAAATGAGGGTTTTGAGGGTTTATAAGGCTTTTAACCGACAGTGAATGAACAACTTGGGGTTTTGATGTCAAATGGATTTTTAAAGGATCTTCCCTGCATATAAAAGTATTCCCCAACCCCATGGAACCCTCCAAACTCTGAAATGGTGATTTTACACTCACCCCTGCACTTTACTCAACGTTTTCACCTCTTTTCCACTAGCCAGGTTGCTCCTGGACTCGCCTAGAATGAGGTGACAGTCATGATTAACCACTTCTCCATCATTTGAACCTGAATATGGAAAAATTACAGGAGGTTTTCAGCCATTTCCCAACTAGCCGTGATGGCAGCACGTGTGGGACTCATGGGGCAACCATATTTACAAGAAAATTGCTATTTACAAGCCAAAACTAGCTGTTCACAAACTTGAACAAGAAAAAACCTATGTAAAGTATTTACAAAGCTCTAAAATGAACCAAAAGTACAAAAACACCCAATAGTAACTCAATACATTGATGGATCAATGGATACAATCCATATTCTATTGCAAAATTGAGTAAAACAAGTCAAAATGCTGCCAACAATACTGAAAAATGAGTGGTTTCAGTTGTTGAACTTACAAACACACTTCACCAACCTTGTTAAACATGCAAGAGAGGGTATATATAGGTTTCCCATGTGTGGAGTCATCATAGGGCATTAAACAATCCCTAACTCCAACGCTAACGAATTCAGGACAAAAGTTGTCATGACAACTTTCAAAAGTTGTCATGAGAACTTTTTGCAACTTTGCACTTTTGTACTTTTTGGTCTCTCGAGCTTATAAGATCTATTCCAAATCATCATAAATGACTTTTCTAACATGTCTAAGACCTATTTAACCCTCCCTAATGCCTGTACCAAGTTTTGACACTTTTGACCATCAAAAAGGTCAATTGGCTACTCAAACTCACTATTTACACAAAAATGCAAACCTAAGGAAAATGAACTCAACCTAGGCCTACATTGACACAAAATATTAACTCTTGGAACCTCCTAGAGTCCTTATTCATCACTGAATTATCTAGGGTTAGTACAAGCCAAAATTATGAAAACTAGTTCGCCTAAGTCCTAGGTGCTCCTGCACCAAGTGATAACCAATTGTTCTTCCAAGAAGTTTCCTTATTCTTGATCGACGAGACTATAGAATCCCAATGGAAGCCTTTTATCACTCCTGAAAAGAGAGGAACTCCAAGATACTTGCATGGTAAGCTAGCTTGCTTGAAGTCCAAAGTATTTATCAAATTTTTTGATAAAAGCGGAGAGCAATGAAATAAGAATGTTTTTGATTTAGTCTCACTCACTTTTTGACCTAAAACAACACTATATAATTTGAGGGCTCTTATAATAACCTTAGCTTCCCTAACCATGGCATCCCCAAACAAGACAATATCATCAATAAATAACTGACGTGTGATAATTATTTGAGTTTGAGGAATTTGTATTCCTTTCCATAGGGGCATTACATGAAAAGCTGAGATCAATCTACTTAGAGCCTCTACCATAATGATAAAGAGAGATGGGGAGAGAGGATCGCCTTGTTTGACTCCTTGGGAGGACAAAAAGAAACCCACTGGACTACCATTAGCCAAAACTAAAAATTTGGCCCCTGACAGACAAGAAAGAATCCACTTACACCATAATTTGGAGAAGCCAAATTTGAGAAGGATTCAATGCAAAAACATCCAATTGACCCTATCATATGCTTTCAACATGTCAAGCTTAACCACAATTGCTTCTATCTTATGAGCCATTATTGAATGCATAATTTCATGCACTACCAAGGCTCCTTCTGTTGTTTCTCTATCTAGCACAAAACCTCCTTGTTGCTTAGATATGATCTTAGGAATCAAAGGATCCAATCTAATAGAGATGGCCTTAGTAACAATTTTGTAGACTATGTTACATAGAGAAATTGGTCTAAAATCTGCAAAGGACTGCAGATTGAATAGCTTGGGAATTAATACAACGAGGGTAGTGTTAAATTATTTTAAAATATTACCATGTTTCCTAGACTCCTCCACCATCTTCTAGACATTTGACCCCAAAACATTCCAACATTTTTGAAAAAATAGGACTAGAAACCCATCCGGTCCTAGCGATTTATCTAGGTGCATGGAGAATATTGCATTCTTATCTTCCTCTAGAGAAAAAGGTTTAATCAGTGATATATTGTCCTGATGTGTGACCAAACAAGGTATATGCTGAAGAATGTCCCACTCATCTTTCTTGTTAAATCTTCATCCTCAACAACTGAATTTGAGAAAAGGGAAGAGAAAAAATGAACTACTTCATCTTGAATTTTCAGAGTAACCGTAAGAATTTCCCCTGCATCATTTCTAATTTGTGATATTTGGTTGTTTGCTCTCTTCATTTTGACCGAAGCATGAAAAAACTTTGTGTTCATGTCCCCTTCTTGAAGCCATGTCTCCCTAGATTTTTGTTTCTAGAAAAGTTCTTCTCTTTTCAGAACTTCTTGTAATTGCAAATTCAGGAAATTTTGTTACTTATAAGACTCCCCATTTATGCCATTTTGAATAATGTCTTCATTTAGTAGTTTAATATTATCCTCCAACTGATCCTTAGAATGGAAAATATTCTTGAAAACTGAGGTGTTTCATTCTTTGATTCTTTCTTTGATCCACTAAAGATTTTTGCAAAACTGAAACATCCTAGCGCCCAGGGTAAACGAAGTAGTCAACCACTATTTCTGCAACTCAGGAAGAAAGGAGATATTTCTAAACAACATCTGTTGGAATTTGAAAAAATAAAAACCCTTGTTTGTGCTAGCAAACAAGGGAATGTCTAGTTGAAGAGAAAAATGACCAGATCCTGATAAAGGCACGATTTTAGAAATTGGAGTATTGAATGAGGCATTCCAAATAGGATTCACAAAAAACCTATCTAAACTCTCTGCAATATGAAAAAATCCTTGTCTTCTGTTTGACCAAGTGAAGGAGCCATTTGTTGGCAAACAATCTATAAGAGCATTGGAGGAAACAAAATAATTAAAATATTGCATGGACTTTGGGGGTGGGATGATGCCTCTGGACTTATCCCTTGAAGAAAGGATAGCATTAAAATCCCCTCCCAAGATAATCGGATCCTCTGGGAACCTGAGACAAATTTGGGCAAGATTGTCTCAAACTACTTTCTTCCCTACAAATGAATTTGGACCATAGACTATAATCAAATGAAAGAATGCTAAAGAAGCAACTACTTTGATGTGAATAAAATTTGCTTTGATTAAAATAACGTCTATCCTTCCCACACTTGGCTTCCACAGTATGGCCAGCCCTCCAAAGGCCACAATGGACTGAGATGCAACATACTTCCACTTTTTCCATCCTTTAAAAGGTTGATCTTCAAAGGTTTTTGAGAATTTAGTTTCTTGTATTAATAAAAGATCAGCCCCACAATTCTCTATTTGAGATTTGATAAGGCACCTTTTGTTAGGAGCATTAATTCCCCTAATATTCCAAGACACTATTCTCATTGATGTCTCAGAGAGTAATCCACTCTCCAAGATCCAAGTTGACCATCTAGTGTAGTCTGAATTCCTTCTTTGACCTCCTCTTTGTTTTTTTGGCTATTCTCTTCTTATTTGGTGGTCTACCCACTCTCCCTTTAGGCTTGATAGCCACAACTACTTTTCTGGATCTCGTTTGATATATAGAAGATACTACTATAGGGAGATCTTGATTTTCTCCCTCTTGGTGTTCTTTTACTACACCCTTCTTTGTTGAGCTTCTTCATTATTTTACGAATTTTCAGGGGTCTCCTCTATTGCTAATGTTGTAGGAGTAGTAAACTTTTGATCTACAATATGCTTGAAGAAACCCATCAAGTCCTCAATTACTAACATGTTACCTATCTGATATATAAGCTCATCCACGAAGATAGAGCATTCTTTATGGAGCTGATCTATTACAAATTGGTCAAAATGATTTGGATTACCCTTCAGGGAAAGAGGATTTGTAATGTTTTAAAAATAATATATTCTATTCTAAGGGAGAGATTGGGATTGTAGGTATTACATTGGGGAAACACAAATCTATTATTGGTATTACATTGGGGAAACACAAATCTATTATTGACTTATCCACCAAGATGTGATGAAAATAAACAAGGCTTTGTATCCATGGTATAGCGTTTCGGGGCACTGAGACCCTTCTTCGCCCATAAGCAAAACAAAGAGAGTTAATGAAACTTCAAATAAGAGAGTTTGTAGTTTCCACCACTTTCCCTTTCTTTCTTACTGTTGTTTTTCCCATATGACTATTACTCACCAAGGACTGAGATATGCCTATTTCATTATTTGGAGTTTGACTACTTTGAACCTCAACCTTCCCTAAAGGGCTGGAAGCGAAAGTGCTGCTAAATCCTTTCTACATTACTTCCCCATCTTTCTGAGTTACTATTTCCAGTAGGCACTTCTCCTGATTTTCCTTCAGTAAAGGCTCCAATTGTGTTATTTCATTATTTGGAGTCTGACTACTTTGAACCTCAACCACCCCTAAAGGGCTAAAAGTGAGAATGCTGCTAAACCCTTTTTGCATTACTTCCCCATCTTTTTGAGTTATTGTTTCTAGCAAGCGCTTCTCCTGATTTTCCTCTAGTAAAGACTCCAATTATGTCGCCACACTATTCAATATTGAATTAGAAGGAATTTGCTCGACAAATTTTAACTTTTCTAAAATTAATCCTTCAAATTCAGAGGTCAAAGGCTCTAGTGTGGATGCTCTATCATGAGGTGGATTTCTAGTATAGTGACTTGCAAGAGAAGAGTGATCTTCACAAACTCTTATATATTGGCAATGAGATCCTTGATAGTCTGTAGTTAGATGTCCCAGAGAATCTGAGTACAAGTCCACTATTTTTGGATCCTAAAGAATGAGGTATTGGCCCCATTCCCTAGCCTTCAAAATGATTAAGAGATTCTTGGGAAATGGTTTTATAAGATCCAATAATAGACATACCCTTAATGGAAGTCATGGATGTTCAAATGGAATTAAGTCGTGCTTAACAAAAATCCCCAATTAATTTGCAAAAAATTCTATTAGGTCTAAATCTCTGTCTTTTATTGGGATCCCTAGGAAAGATATCCAGAATGGCACATATTTAATATCTGTACCTTGAGGATTAAAATTTGGAGACCAATGCAATGTGTATAGACCAAAACCCTTGTAGAACCATCCCTTAGATCTATGGATCTTATCTCGACACAACTTTGTAGAAAAAATGGCAATAAAGAACTGAAAGCCGTGATCTATGAATTTTTTTTCCTTCATTCCCTCCCAATGTTTCTTAGCCCATAGACATAAATCAGAAGATTGAGGAGAGAAACCCCAAAACTTACCTGTCAATTCTCTTTCACGTAGATTTGAGCTCTGTGAATCAAGGAAGTGATCTGACAATTTTATAGAGACCTTTCCTCCTGTCAGGTCTGGAATCCTAGTCGACTGCACTTCTCCCTTTCTCATTCCAGTTTGATACTCCATTCAATTCAATTTATGGTATGAAGGAATAGCTATTTCCTTTGTCTTATGGGATTGATTCTTCCTCCAATATTTAGTAAAGCCCTTGTCATTCTAGATTGGCCTATGAACATGTCCTTTTCTGCGAGGGTTGTTGTTCAACTTGAAATCCTCCCCACCATGTCTAGTAATAGATCTCTTCTATAGGTTGAAATAGGATGGATTGGAACTCCCCCCTCCAGATCTGAAATGGGAGTCCCATGCCATATGACCAAAGGTCTATTTAGGAACACCCGTTGAAGGAGATGATGATTTTTGCCACAAAGGAGTTCTCAAAGGAATATTATTTAGGAATGTGAGCACTCTAGGATCACCATGTGAAATAGAGACCCCCGATCCCCAATGTCCATATCTGTTTTGTAATAGAATATTGTTAGGGGTTGTCAGGCAACTTTGCTTCCTACAAAAAACCTTAGAGCTATCAATGTAGAGATAGTTTAAATACTCCTAGTGTTTTTCTTGATGTCGAGGGCTTGTTTTCGTATGGATCTAACTATTCTCATCAGGAACCCTGTCTTCTTTGCATATATCAAAAAAATTATGTTTCCCCTTATTCAACTTCTTCAGCCACGTGAAGGGTTTCCAATTTGGTTTGGAAAATCTATATTTGGTTTGAAATTTTCCATGGGCCCGATGGAATCTGTCCTTCCTTTATGTATTGCCCTTGTTTTGCCACTGTAGATCATTCCTTTGACAGCCCCTGCTTTGAACTCTACCACCATTCCTATGGGAATTTTGAAAAAAAATTCCTGTCCAGGGTCATTGGCCAGTTGCAGAACCCATCTTTTTTTCAACCTAATAAATGTTAGCGGTAAAGTCCATTCCTATACCTCGGGTCAGTGAAGTAGGAACTGGCACATAATATAACTAACCCGATGCATTTTCCCACTACGAAGTAGAGTTGAACCTGTGACCTCGAGGGATGCAAACCCCAAGCCCCAGCCAACTCCGCTACAAGTGGTGGCTAAAATGTTAGCAGTAAAGTCCATTCCTATACCTCAGGTCAGCAGAGTAGGAACTGGCACATAATATAACTGACCCCATGCCTTTTCCCACTACAAAGTAGAGTCAAACCTGTGACCTCGAGGGATGCAAACCCCAAGCCCCAGCCAACTCCGCTACAAGTGGCAGCTTAATGTTAGTGGTGAATTCCATTCCTATACCCTGGGTCAGTGGAGCAGGAACCGACACACAATATAACTGACCCCATGCCTTTTACCACTATGAAGCAGAGTCAAACCTATGACCTCAAGGGATGCAAACCCCAAGCCCCAGCCAGCTCCACTACAAGTGGTGGCTATTTTTCTAGAAATGTTGGGAAAGGGTGTGAATCTATTTTCAAGATGATTGATCATGAACATAAAAATAAAAAAAATATGATTTATGGTCTTAGGTTAACAACATTGTAGTGTCATAAATTGTAACCCTTTATAATTTCACATTCCTTTTTGGGCCCTTGCTTTAGTGTGTCTTCTCATAGCTCTTTCCAAGCCTATTTTTGGCCCTTTTACTACTAAATTTTCATCGTATGTTCATTTGGTGATTAAATCTTGTGCTTTGAATGTGTGTATGCTACACTTTTCTCTATTTTACCACTTTCTAGGTGAATTCTGCTACTAAGTGCCATAGTCCCCTGATGCAGATCATCCAACAAACTCAATCAATAGGGGAGATCTTTCTCCCAATTCACCTATACAATAAGGTGACAACCCTTCACTTGCTCACAAGGTCCCTCACAAGTCTATTGAGAACTCACAAGGTTATCATATCCCAAAGTCACACCCATGCTTCTCAACCCTCCTCCAAAAATTGCAACAAAAACTATTTAAAATGTCTAAGGCCCAATCCAACTTTCTAACATTCAAACACTTTAGGCACCCCTTTGTGACCACTCACTCAAGACCATTGCCAATTATATACTCACAAATATGTATACCCCCCCTTCTACATTCCTATAAGGGGCTTTCAACATGCATAACAAGGTTCACTACCCCCCAACCACCCAAGACGTCTCAACCATGTTTATTGCAAACTTACTGATTTTAGGACAGTTATGTTAAGTGTAGGGACAATCATGATTAAATGGACCTTTCCTTGCTCACAAACCCTTCAAAATGCAAGTAATAATGATGGAAATTCTTCCCACTACTTCTCTGACCTCAAACTCAACACTTATTCCATTCATAAACTTGTAAAGTGTAGTGATTGGAATGCACTGTCAAAACTACGTCAATCAATGCAAGGATTAGGACAATCATAATTCATCATGGTTTGATTGAATTCTTTGTTAATCTAGTACTTGGATCATGCCAAGGGGTCCTTCACACATCCCTCTCTTCATTTACAAAACCTTCCAAATGCTTTTGTTGCATTTACACCATCCAAAACCATGCACAAACTGTGTTCTCAAACTGAGACACTAAAAACCAGTCATCTTGCCATCTATTAGCACGTGCCAACATTAGCATGAAGTCTTGAAACCTTACAAAAATGAAAGAACATAATATTTTACATGTTTCCACCCATTTGGGGGATTTTACAATGATTACAAATAAAGTTCTACATTTTATTTGCTCAATGTCAACCTTAGGTAGGGTTTTGAACATTTTTAACAAAAATGAGGATATCTCTTTCAAAACACAACAAAAATGAATAAAACCAAAACCCAAGGGAAGAGGATTCAAACCTCTTTAATATACAGTGAGTCTCCAATATGGATGAATTATTCTTCTCAAAGAAAAATTACAAAGATCAGACTGTCACGTGGAAAGGACACTTAGAAAATGAAGCAAACTTCAAACTTTTATTGATTTTCTCCCTAATACATGGCATTCCAAAATTTTAGTGAATTAGGATAGGAATTTGTAAAGGTTTATAATCCTTCCCAACATCTACAAATACTTTTTGGATTGGTTTTAACAACCAACACCTAATTACTCCTTCAAACACAAAAGTTGCTTGTGACAACATTGACAATTTTTAGCAACTTTGTCAAAATTGATCCTAGACTCTACCTGAAAACTCCATGACTTCAAACTTATTACAATAGGTAAAAATAGGTCCATAATACCCTTACACACCATCAAACATCATATTTGACCTATGGAGGCATATTTTCCACATTAGGCCATTTTTGCCAATTTGTGCCAACATGGCTCCTATTAGGACTCAACATACAAACCAATGGTCTCAATGACATTATTACATCACATATGGTCTTTCAAGACCTTATTTACAAATTTAATACTTCAAAAAACAAAAGAATCATAATTTTCCCCATAGAGGCTTGATGTCAACTTAGGGGCTCATGCACCATATGATTTATGGTCTTAGGTTAACAACATTGTAGTGTCGTAAATTGTAACCCTTTATAATTTCATATACTTTTTTGGGCCCTTGCTTTAGTGTGTCTTCTCATAGCTCTTTCCAAGCCTATTTTTGGCCCTTTTACTGCTAAACTGTTGGCATATGTTCATTTGGTGATTAGATGTTGTGCTATGAATGTGTGTATGCTACACTTGCCTCTATTTTACCACTTTCTGGGTGAATTATGATAATAGGTGCCATAGTCCCCCTATAATGAGCCCAAATTTAAACTTGTTGGTGTGCCAGTTCCTGCCAATTGTTATTTAGTCTCACAATTTTAATATGGTTGTTGGAAGTTGGCCTAATTTATGAAATACCTTGGAAACCCTATATAAGAGCATCACTACTAATTCATTTTCATCTAAGCACTATTGAGTTCATATCCCAAAGAAAGAATTATGTGTGAATTTCTTTAGATGAGAGCATTATGGAGCAACAAGTTATGGCAACTTATACATGCAAGAATGGTTTTATGGTTGACCCTTTCATGTCTTATCATGTCATGTTATTGCATCAATCCTTGAGGGTCCTACCCAAAGAGAATTAAATCATCAACAACATCAAGCTTGAGGTATAATCTTTTTAATTCAACATCTTACTTTAGATTTAGCCTCTGCCCTACAAGGGTAAGATCTCTTTTATAATCATCATCATTGTAGTGGAGGTTAACACCTACTCGGGGTTTGACTTAGTTAAGCCCCTATACAGCTCAATACTTTTCCCCTCTTTTCTGTATGTAGTATTTAGATATGATGAATTTAGATTACAGGATTTGTGAAGTGCAAACTAAGACAAACATATCTACACTTTGAAGAGTAAAAAATCCTAGATGTTGTAGCTTAGCTATAGTGTTTGATGCTTTTTTGATAGAATTTTAGGGAAATAATATATAGGGCATCTTGATTTGGAATTTGTTTAGGGAATTTACATCAAACACCTTTAGAACAATGGTGCCTAGATATGGTGTCTAACACTTTCAAGCTCAAATTACAAACACAAGTTCCTTTCTGAATCCCATTTCCAAATATATCTTTAGAATTTGCTATTTGTTTCATATCTTATTGTTCATGTTGATTATTCTCAAATTTCCATCTTTATACACAGTGCTTGCATTCTCATTCCATCTTATCCAATCATATATCAAATCACAAAAAATGAATAATCAACCTTACTGCCCAACTCTCCTGAGGGTCCAAAGTTGGGCCTATTGATTATCCTTTAATGTATGTTGATGTGAATGGATTAGATTCCTATACTTGTATGTTTAGACTAGTGAACCCGATTTCTACTAGCAAACACATAAGGTAGAGTGGGTGAGAAATAACTATATGCCTTTAATTGTATTACCTATTAGAAGACTCTAGTGTAGTGAAAACTAAATAAAATGAGCTTTGAACTTAACAAAGGCTATCCAAATTTTGTAAAAGAATTCATTCAAAGTGGCAAAAATAGACTAAATATTCTAGAAATAGTTGAAAATTCCAATCGAGCCTACTAAGGAGAAAGCTATTGGTAACCTTGAAGTCAATGTTGTATGGAATATAGAGAACTATTAGTAAGACACATCTAATATTTATACTAGAAGGAAATAATTATAGACCATCTTTGTGAAGATTCTTGGTTGGAAAGACCATTTGCACTTTATTTTGATGTCAAAATTATTTGAAATTAAAAAGTATCTTTGAAATCTATTCATGAGAGCGAGGATTTTGTAAAATAGTTAAAATTATTATTAAGAGTTTTATCCCTTTCTTGAAAAGTTTTAGTACCTTTATATATCACTCTAACCAAAGAAACTCCATGATAGTAAATAATAAGAGACCATGTTTTGGGTACTTTATATTGTTCAATTCCTTTCTAGATGACCAATAGTTTAATGGATTACCATGTTTTTAGTACTCTCCTAGCCACAAAGTCTTCTTGAGTTTGAATAATATGCAATAAACTAGGAGGATTAAAACATCAAACCCATTCATTTCCATATAGATAGCTTTGATGATCTAGTTCTTGTACATCTTTGAGACATCAACAAACATCCCAAGAAATAATATTAAATTCTTTGGAACCTTTAAATTTAGTTTACAAAATTATTTATGAAGATCTTCCTAAGAAGAAAGATTAATATAAACAACAGTAACAAGGTACTATAGGAAAATCCCAAGGTGAATATTAATATAAAAAATATTATCAACCAAGAAGATCTTTGAGACAACAACTTGTAATAAGGTACCATAGACAAATACTAAGAAGAAGATTAATATAAACAAGAGTAACAACCAAAATACTAAGACAAACTTGGAGTATACCTTGGCCATAGAAACATGATTAGATTCTAACAAGTTATCATTTTTTAGACCATAGGATGCCATGTAATTATATATCTCTAAAGGTGAGGCTAGGAAGGGAAAATGAGTCCCTCCAAAGTTGAATCTTCCTCTAAGCTATATCCATTTTTACTTAAACCCTTCTAGCTAGGCAAGTTTAGAAGAATGACACTATTTGTAACATCGAGTATTATCTAGTTAACAGTAGATCACAAATATAAGTTATAGGAGTTAAAATATTTCTTAAACTAGGTAATAGATTATTCCTCTTCCAAGTTGAGATCAATAAAGAATAATTAGCAAAGTGGATACTAATAATTTTTCTAGGAGGAAAACTAGTGAAATATATGTATTTAAAATTTTAGAAGACTAATATGCCAACAAACAATTATAAACTTTAATAACAAACAATTACAAGGAAAGTATTAAAAAGAAACATTGCCAAATAATCTAAAGAGGCTAAATTTATTAGATTGAGTGTCATTGATGGTGATGCATCTTTGAAACTTATTTATAAAGATGTGATAAATGCTTTCCCATATCTAAGAGATTGGAGCATGGCTATAAAAATGTGCCACTTTGTTATCTCGTATGATTTCTCAAATTCAATCTTGAGAAAGAATGAACCTAGAGGGGAGATTCAATCTTCTCCATATGTTCCCAAGTAACAATAATATTATTGAAGATAGGTAAATAATCTATGGGCAAATCTTGTCTATTCTTGCTAAAAATGAAATGAAAAAATAATCTAATGTAGAGATCCACGACTTTGAAAATTATTTTATAAGAAAAAATCAAAAGAATAATAGCATTCCAATTGATGATAGCTTAAAATCTCCATATTTGGGAATATATTTTTTTGGGACTCAATCTAATAGTGCCAAGTTTATCTTGAGTCCCAAATTATTTGTGCAAATAGGCTTCATTTTTTCCATTATATATTGATAAACTTATAAGGCACTGAGAGGAGGCGCGACGGGGGTGAATCGGTGCAAGCAAAAACCACAACACAAATCTGATCACCACTTTAAATAACTTAAAGCTTAATAAACATAAAAGAAATATCACCACATAAGATAACACCCAATATATCAAGCTCCACATAACACAAATATTTATACGTGGAAACCCAAAAGGGAAAAACCACGGTGGAAGTTAATACCCACAAGATTCACTATCTGTAGAATAGAAATCTTTGACTGGTTAAGGTCTTACAAATATGCCCGGTTAGGAGCAGACCCTGTTAGGAGTCACCCAGTTAATGGATTTACCTCAACCCTATTAAAAGATTTTCCCTATTAGGAGAAACCTCGCAAGAGGATTTAGACTCAAGTTAATGAGCTACCTTGTTAAGGGATTTACAATTTTAGGTCTATTAGGACCTACCCGGTTAAAGGATTTGACTACTGCAACTGTTAGGAAAACAATAGTAAAATGATTTACATGTAGCACCTCTGTGCTTGATAAGATCCGCTTTAGTTCCACTGAACAATACATCAATATAGAGCTTCTCAGATTACCGCACAATCAAACTCTCAATATTCACTCATGATCTCATACTTCATCTCATAACTCATGACCACACTTTTTATAGACATCAACTTAGACAGCTAACAACCTTGGAACAATTTCCTAGGTTTAATGAATCTAGTCAATATTGCACTACACACTTTACTTATGTCGACCACCGATATAAAAACTTAAAAATAAAACATTATGTGTACCGGTTTACCGATCTTAGTGACTTTGTTCTACCAGTTAGCTATTCTTCATGATTGACTTCTCTGTACAACATAACTTGCTCATCCTATTGAATCTGTCATTGCGGTGTGAAAAATAGCTACCTGATACAATATCCAACACTCCTGCAAAACCGCATCACCTAACTCTTCATTGATCGCTCATACTGGTTGCTTGAATACAACTCTGTTCATGTTTACCGGTTGAAGTCCTATTTGTCGGTTCACTATTTAATGGTCTCCTATACCGATTGGCCTAAAAGACTTAGATGACTATCAAAATATATTTTCCATCAATGACAACATAAAACAAGTCATCAATTAACCTATTACATTGAAACATCATCATCGAGCCAACATATATAACTAATTAAGAGATCTTCAAGTATGCCATTTTTTGTCAAAAATTTCTTAAGTGTTGTGCTCCATGATCAGTCATGTGCCTATTATGTGTTGAAAATTGTAAATATCCCAAAAAGTTCTAAGTGTGGAGGTTTTATGTTAAAATTCCAAAGATTGTGCTAAATGTAATAGTTTTAAAATTTCTTAGCACACCTTTCCCCCAACCCTCACTATTTCCTTTTCCTTTGTTAGAGTATTGGGATTATCTTATCGACATGCTTTTCCTTAGATCATCACATCCTAGGTATTTACACTAAGTTGCCTTTCGAACTCACAATTTTGGTCATCTTCTTATTCACATCCCTTGTGGCATGGGGTGTGGTGTATTATTATCCTTGATTCTTGATCCTTTTTACTATGTTATTTTTGAAAATTGTGGCTTTGGTCAATCGCTTACCCACATACCTATGACATGGATCCCTTGGTATTGCCAATCCCCAAGTTTCAATATTTCCATGCATATAATTTTTTTGGAGTCAAAGATATGAGAATACCTCTAATATGGTACTTTCAACATGGGTTATAAAGTATCCCCAGATTGTGACATTTTCTTTCATATATAGTTTTAGAGTTGATGATATAGTGATATCTTTATTTTTTTTCTTGAGAAATGAGGTATGATATAATCCCAATCCATGGCCCTTAATAAGTGGTATGATTATAAGGTATTCATAATCCCTAATCCATGACATGCTAGAAACTATGCAACTCCCACATTTTGAACTATTCATTCCCACCTACCTCCATGCATGTCCTAGGTCATCATTATTGACTAGATTTGATGTTGTAACTACTCCTTGGGGGTTTCTCCACCTAGAAATAGTTGTCCATCTTAAGGGTACATATTCAAAAGTACTTTCAATGATTGAGGATGACAATGACCATGTTATCATTAATGAAATGGTTGAGATTTATCTCTCAATGATCCATAAACCTATTTAATGAAATATAATCTTGCCTTATGCACCACATTCATGACCTATAGTTATTCCTTGATCATTCAAGTGGTAGGTAAAACAAACAAAGTAAAAAAAAATGAAAGTTATTTTTCCATTTTTCATGCAAATGCAATGTTGCGCAAGATCTAGAGTTTGAATTTGTGAATGCCTAGTCAAAATTAGAGAAAACCATTTTGTAAATCATGAAGAGGTAGCTATATTGTAGTTGATATTTATAACTAAATATCTCTATGGTGAGTTGTAGAGTTTCAGGGAGAATTTGAAGTGATGAAGTGCAATAGGTTCTCTATTAGCTTAGGTTTTTCTCTTACCACATTTGCTAATTTGAATATAAAATTAATTTAATAAGTGTCACAACACTTCAATGCATTGTAAATAATATTGTAATGGTCTTTTCATATCACATATAGATTTCTAGAAGTTTGGAGAGGGATTATTAAACATATTTAGTAGTTAAATATAATCTCTTTTTGTTATTTATAGGTGTTGTTTCTTTTAGTTTGTTGTGACCTTGTAACCGAATATAAGGCATCCATCTTCAAAGTGTTTGACCCTCCATGACCCTTAGAATGAACAAAATAATTTACCAATAGTTTATGAGTATAAAAAAGTTTGTATGCAATTCATGGTTTAGCATTTTAACTAGGAAAATATTTCTAGTGAGCTATGAATGATTTTACCTTAAGGAAATCATATCCTACATACCCATATCTTGTAGTCTTTCAATTATTCCTCAATCAACTTAATTGGTTTTATAGTAGTAGGTTAATCCTAAGTCCAATAACAACTTTTGGGGCCAAGTGTGCTTTGGATACTTCTACAAGTTTACATATTCTCATACCTTTAGTAGTGATTAAATCTTGTTAAGATTTGCCTCTAGGAATTCCCTTTTAGGTATAGCTAAGACAAAAGTGAAGGACAGGTAATTACACTCTAAAAAATTGTTCTATCATTATTCAATTTTTGTTGATGAGCTAGTTTATCCACCTTCAAGAAGGACATATCCTTGGATTTGAAATGGATTGATCCCTTTAGAAATTCGGGAAATATTTTTGGGACCCAATAGAATGGTGCTAGAAGTATTGGTTCTATTATATATTAAGAACCTTGGTAATCTTGTGAAGAATATTGTGTAGTGTGTAAATTGGAAGCTCATTCATCTACACCAACATAATTACATAGAAGGGCCATAGGGAAGTAAAACCTTGTTTGTTATTTAGAAGTTTTAGCTACTAGAAGAAAATTTGTCTTCCAAGTGGAGAGTGGTGACTCAATTTTAGTCAAAAAATATGTTTTACATATTAGAAGACTTGAAGATAGAGAGAAGAAGGTATCTTTATTACTAGAAAGAAGAAGAAAAATCTCCAACTCATTCAAGGAGACAATAAAGAATGTGGAGAGCTCATAACAATGTTAAGCTATGTAAGCCTACCTATCAAGATCCAGAAGTAGGAAATTTAGGTAGAAATGATTCATGTATAAATTCTACAAAAGAATACTTATATACTTATGAAAATATATCTAATAGCATAATTAAAATACATAATAAAATATTATGGTCTAATTATGAGGTAAATAGAGTAGATATGCTTATTGGTAGAAGAAATATACATAAAATGATACATGCATATATGCAAAATTGTGGCATTTAATATCAAGATTTGATAACATATTTTGATAGTTACCATCCCACTTCTCTAGATATGGCATACAAATATAAAATTAATTAGGGAAACCTATTATGATACCTTAAAGCAGAAGTATTGGATACTTTGATAGTTGTTGATTCTTAGAAAGCTTGTATGCAAGGTTATGATATAATCTTGGTAAAAATTACCTCTATGAATGCCCTTTTAGGTATAACTAAAGAAGATATTATTGTTAGAAACATGGTTGTCATTGCACCAAAATATTGACCCGTTAATGCTCGATACAACCACAAGATTTAATGAATCAATGGGAGGTGGTTAAGCCATGTTGCAAACCTGAGCACTACGTTGCACAACATAAGGAGACCAAGGGTGCACACCTTGCAACAATATACCCCCGTCCCTAGTGCAAGTGAAGGGTTTGAACCCATGACCTAGGCTCTGATACAACTTGTTAGAAACATGGTTGCTGTTGCACAAAAAGATCAACCTATTAATGCCTGATACAACTGCAAGATTTAATGAATCCACGGGAGGCAGTTAAGCCATATCGCAAACCCAAGCGATGCATTTCACAACACAAGGAGACCAAGGGTGCACACCTTGCAATAATTATTACACACTCAAAAAATGGCCTATCATTATTCACTCTTTGTTGACAAGCTATTTATCCACCTTCTAGAATGACATATCCTTGGACTTGAAATCGATTGATCCCTTTAGAAATTTAGGAAATAATATTGGGACCCAATAGAATGATGCTATTGCTAGTGAAGTATTGATTATATTATTTCTTTAGAACCTTGGTAATCTTGTGAAGAATATTATTCAATGTGTAAGTTGGAAGCTCGTTCATCTATACTAACATAATTACATAAAAGGGTCATACAAAAGTAAAACCTTGTTTGGTATTTAGAAGTTTTAGATTGTTACCCCAAAATTTAAATTTTTTTGTCTTCTCTTTTAAGTCCAGGCCTTCCACACATTATGTCCTTTATTTGCAAAATCCTTCCCATAATGTTTGCTGAGTCTTAAGCTCAAAGTCAGTCTTTGTCAAGTTTTTGGGTTCCAAAGTTCCAAAAATCTCTGACTTGCCAACTTCAAATGGTTTCAAGGTTCTAGTGTTCCAAAGTTCCACAAATCCCTAACTTGTCGACTTCAAAGGGTTTTAAGGTTCCAAAGTTTCACGGATCCCCAACTTGCCAACTTCAAAGGGTTTCAAGGTTCTAGTGTTCCAAAGTTCCATGAATTCCCGACTTGCCGATTTCAAAGGGTTTCAAGGTTCCAGTGTTCCAAAGTTTCACGAATCCCCAATTTTCTGACTTCAAAAGGTTTCAAGGTTCCAGGGTTATAAAGTTCCAAAAATTTCCATTTTGCCGACTTCAATGGTTCACAAGTTTAGAAAATGCATCTAAAAAAAGTTGTGAATTACATAAATCTAAAGGAAACCCACTTGATGTTTTAACCTCAAGTGCCTCCAATTTTAATTAGGTGGCAATACAAGTTTATATGATATGTTATTTTATTATTTTCTTTGTGGAGCAATATGGTTCGTAGGGCCAGTTTACAAAGGAAATACTTTAATTTTTTGCGCTGCTCAATAATGGAAAATAAACCCATGTTTTATTTTAATTTTCATAACTACTCACAAATTATCATGGCCCCAGAATGCCCAATTAACCTGGACTAAAATTATTCTAAAATAGTTGCACGAGAAATTAAATTTATTAATTTCTCTATAGTTTATATGCAATAATTTAAAACATTTTGAAATGTTTTAAATCATTCTTAAAACAAAAATTTCACGTGAAAATGAAAGGGCTATTTTATTTTTGAAAAAAAAGAATAAGAAGAAGAAGCAACTATAGAAATTGAAAAGGCTCATTGGAGAGTCTTTAAACATGTAATTAGCAAATTATGGAAGGGTCCAAATTTTTTGATCCCCTTGTAATTTGAGACATGAGTGAGACTTGACATAAGTAATTTCTGGAAGGGGTTTTGTAATTTAATTTTTTTGTGAAAAAGGGATATAGCAGTGTTGTTCTTTTGGAAGCCTGATCTTTTGTACAGAAACATAGAATCTTTGAACTCTCTGATTTTGTCGAGGAAATGAAAGAAATTTTCTAGAACTTTGTGTTCATTTGTATTTATTTTTTTATTATCATTAGCCTTTGTGATTTTTGATTACTCCCAAATATTTTAGTATTTTATTAGTACCATGGAATAACAACCAGTAGCAAAAAAAACTATGAATCAAGTTGAAGATAAAGAATTGAAACCTTTCTTGGCATGCAAGCAAATGAGTAAAAATGTACAACCATTTATTTTTCTTGAAAAATAGGCATTACTAGAGGAACATAGCGTTGTTTTTATTCCAAATTGAAGTCTGGAAGGTTCAAATGATGACTTTTTGTGTGGAATTGTGGATGAAGGTGGTCACATTACTGAAGTTGAAAAGAGTGCAACCAACTCTAGTTTTGATGATATGAAAGAAGATATGAATAAACTGCATTCTCCATCTACTTATATTCTCATTGATGATTTTCTTTGTGCAAAGGGAGAAGAATTTTTCTCGATCAAGTTTGATCCCATGCTTATAGAATGTGATATTTCAAAATTTCAATTAACAGTAACATGTCCAAAGGTTGATTCATCATATAATCTACAGAGAGAATGCTTGATTTTGATGATTTCTTTTCATATTCTGATGAGCATAATGAATTTATGATTAATGTTGAACCAATAAAGAATGTTGCATCAGTAATAAAAATGGAGGAATAGCTGGGAAATCTTGAAAGTAAATATGGTTGGAGCATATTTAACACACTATGTCTACTGGTCAAAAAGTTCTTATGAAGACTCAAAGGTTAGAAACAATCCTCTTTTTGAGCTATATAATTCTGAATCAGCAGATGTAAATTTTTTCTCTCCTCCTCAAGGATGAACTAGATAGATTCATTCTTGAAAGTGGTTTTGAAGATAATGAAAAATCCAAAATAATGTTGCATAAGAGAAAAGGGGAAAACCCTATGGGTACAAAATCTGATGATTTAAGCTGTTATAAAAAATAGAAAACAATCATTTTGATGTTGTTAGCATTCCAATTCAGTGCTTAAAATTTTTTGCTAATGATTGTTTGTTTGAAAATGAAACTATTTTGTATTCCTTGCAAACCACAACTGATGATTTTTTAGGCGATGAAAATGAGGATACAAAATCGATATTCAAAGAGAATAAATTGGTTGAATTGGTTGTTGAAGAAAATGATGTGGTTGCTTCAGTGAATAATGACTATAATTGACAGTGCTAATAACAATGATGACATTTCTGATTTTTATCAAGTAAAAGTTGATTTGAAACAAAGTTTACTTTGAATGCAATCTGATTCCTTTTTCTTTCAAGAAGATAATTCCTATTTGTCTGAAACAAATCATGAAGGTATGGTTGTTTATATCTAAGATTTGTACGATGAGAAATGGCTCTGTGGTTACAATCTTATGCATAAGGGATTCTTATACATAAAAAGTTTTCATTGGACCTACATGCTATCTCTAAGTTTACAAGTGCTTCATAAGTATGCATCCCTATTCCGCAACAGGTCCTATTTCTCACAATTTGTCAATGACTTTGCATGAAAAAAATTGGACATCCTTTGAGGTAGGGTCTTATGGCCATGTATAGATTTAGGTGGTCTTGGTACGTGGTTAGTTTAGTTTCCTTTCTTCCTGGTCTCTTTTTGGCTTGTTCATTTTGGTTTGGGCTTAGTCTTCCCTCCACCCTTCTACAAAGAAGTGCCCTGTCTACCTTCTACACTTTCTGACTTTGTATTCCAATGGATAAGAACTGATCTAAACTAGAGGTTAAGGTTCTTTGTGTCCTTATAGTACTTGTCCCCATTCAGAGCATGTTGTTACCCTGAAATTTGAAAAAAATCATCTTCTATTTTGAGTCCAAGTCTTCCCCACATTATGTCCTTTATTTGAAAAATTCTTTCCATAATTTATGTTGATTCTTAAGCTCAAAGTCGTCCTTTGTCAAGTTTTTGGGTTCCCAAATTCCAAAAATCCCTGACTTGTCGACTTCAAAGGGTTTCAAGGTTCTAGTGTTCCAAAGTTCCATGAATCCTTGACTTGCTGACTTTAGAGGGTTTTAAGGTTCTAGTGTTTCAAAGTTCTGCGAATCCTCGACTTGTCAACTTCAAAGGGTTTCGAGGTTCTAGTGTTACAAATTTTTGTGAATCCTCAACTTGCTAACTTCAAAGGGTTTCAAAGTGATAGTGTTCCAAAGTTCAACGAATCCCTGATTTGTCATGTTCAAAGAGTTTCAAGGTTCCAGTGTTCCAAATATTCTTGATTTCCCGACTTTAATGGTTCACAAGTTTAGAAAATGTGTCCAAAAAAAGTTGTTAATTACATAAATTTGAAAGCAACCCACTTGATATTTTAGCCTCAAATGCCTTCGTTTTTAATTTGCTAGCCATACGAGTTTATATGATATGTTATTTTAATATTTTTTTGTGGAGCGATGTGGCAGGTTGGGCCAGTTTACAAAGGAAGTACTTCAATTTTGTGAGATGATTAAAAATGGAAAATAAACCCATATTTAATTTTTATTTTCATAACTACTCACAAATTTTCATGGCCCTGGGACACCCAGTTAACCCGTAGTGAAATTACTCTAAAATAGCAATAAGTGAAATTAAAATTTCTCAATTTCTCTATAGTTTACATATAATAATTTAAAACATTTTAAAAAAATTTAAATAATTTTTATAACAACAATTTCATGTGAAAGTGAAAGGGCTATTTTAGTTTTGAAAAAAGTAAAAGAAAAAGAAGCAGTTATAGAAACTGAAAAGGCTCATTGGAGAGTCTTTAAATATGTAATTAATAGATTATGGAAGGGTCCGGATTTTCTAATCCCCCTTTTACTTTGAGACATGAGTGAGACTCGATCAAAAGTAATTTCTAGAAGGGGTTTTGAAATTAATTTTCTATGAAAAAGAGAGATAGCAGTGTTGTTATTTTGGAACCGTGATCTTTTGCACAAAAACAGTCTTTCAACTCTCTGATGTTGTCGAGGAAATGAAAGAAATCTTTTGAAATTTTTAGTTCATTTGTATTTCTTTTCTATTATCATTATCCTTTGTGATTTTTTATTACTTCCAAATATTTTCATCTGTTATATCAGATCATGAGTGTGTTTATTATAAGAACTTTGAGTCTTGAAATATTCATATCATCTAAAAGGAACTGCAACATATTTTCCCAATATCCTCAGTGGGTGCTAAGTGAGTGAACTTTGTGTCATTTATCTTTGTTCCTCTTTGATTATAAGTTCATAATCACATCTTTGTCATGGTTATGTATGGATGCTAGTTTTCCTTTCTTTCTTTTTGGTTACAAGCATACCCTCAAAAACCCAAATTACATCATAAGAGGGAGTTGTACCTCTAAAATTTAGAAGAAAATTGCAAATACTATAAGAAATTTCTCCAACTGTTAGTTACTTACTTGTCTTTCATTTGGACATTAAGAGTCATTTCAATTGTTATTTTGAAAAGAAAATATGTTAACTAACATAGTTACTAGAAAAAAAATTGTCTTCCAAGTGAAGAGTGATGACTCAATCTCAATTTTAGTTAAAATATATTATTTATATTATAAAACTTGAAGATAGAGAAGAAGGTATATTGATTACTAGAAAGAAAAATAAAAATCTACAACTAATTTAAGGAGACAATAAACAATGTGGAAAACTCATAAGCAAGTTATTTAAACCTACCTATCAAGATTTAGAAGTAGGAAATTTAGATAGAAATAATTCATGTATAAATTCTAGAGAATAATACCTATATACTTATGAACATATAGCTAATAAAATAATCAAAATGCATAATAAAATACAATGGTATAGTTATGAAGTAAATAGAGTAGATATGCTTATTGGGAGAAAAATATACATAAAATGATTGATGTATTTGTGAAAATTTGTGGCATTTAATACCAAGATCTGATAACATATTTTGATGCTCACCATTCTACCACTTTATATATGGCATAAAAATATAAAATTGATCAAGGAAACCCATTATGATAACTTAAAGAGGAGGCATTGGAGATTTTGATGGTTTTTTATTCTTGGAAAGCTTGTATGCAAGCTTATGATATGTTATTGGTGGAAGAAATGTGGATAAGATATATTATGTAAATATCCAATATTATTATATGAGATGTCTAAAAAAATAAATCCAGGGAAGCATACCAGTAGCCATTATAGATAACTTGGGGCATCCACAAATTCTAAATAGAACATTGAATTTCAATGATTTTTTTTAGTTGTCTTTGCAAGCGACTTAATTGCTTAGAGCTATTGTTCTAGCTTTTGGGTAGTAACGATGCATGCTATATAATTCATTATGTGTGCAAGGGTCAAAAAGTGATCATTTCAAAGTGTTACCCAATACAAAACCTCTATAACGCCAATACCAATTCACTTTCTAACCCCAAAAAATTATTATTTATCCAATTACAAATTGAACAAGTAACTATTTCAATGTTTTAAGGGATTTCGGACCACTCACTTAATAACCTTTAATATTTTATGTGGGGGGCAATTAAATATTGAACTGTCCATTTTATATTCACTGTTGAACACATGGATCTTTGCCTTTGAATTAGGGAAAGGGCATTTTTTAGCCCTACAAATATTTCCCATGACAGTTTGGGGATTAATTTCCTTGTGATTACCTTCTCGCCCTCCTCTCTAAACTTTCACATTCTTTGCTTCTCATCTTCAAGCAACATGCTCTCCATATTGCAAGTAACATAGCCATATCCCTTCCACCTTACAGTTTGCATGTTGTCTTTCCTCGCATTTTGGTGTCTTTTCTCATTTTGGCATCAAGGGTTTTGTTAAAATCCAACCTTCTCTCTATCCTCAAATACTAAGGAGAACCAATTGCCTATAAACATAATGCAATGAAATAAACACAACTTTAGATGAACTGGTATGATGGCTTTTTCCTTGTTCATTCAAATGGTTGTTATTATTTCATAATTTTTCTCTTCTATTACAATACATAAATAGTTTATAAAATTTCTCTATTATTTGTAAAATTTTATAGCTGTGTATCTTTCTTTTAATTGTTATTTAACCTTCTATCTCCCATCAAAGCCTCACAAAGATACTTTAGTCTTCCATTTTTCCTTTTTCCCATTAAACCCTTGCAAAGTATTTAATGGAAAAATAGAGGAAATTTGGATTCAAAATTAAAGATATAATATATAACTGTGAGACATGAGTATTATGCAGAAGCACCAAAATAGCAATTGTGAGACATTGGTATTGTGCAAAAGCACCAAAATAACTCACCCATTTCTGCCTCTTTATAACTCAAAAATTCACTTAGGACCCAAAAAATTTGTTGAGTAGCCCACAAAAAATTAGAACACAATGAGAATTCTTAAGTTTTTACTTTCTTCCTACTTCACAGACATCTTAGTGATAATTTTTTTATGGTATGATAGAAAATCTCAGTGTGACTTTAGAATTGTTGCACTTGAAATTTTCTTGGATGGCAATAAGCCATAAGTGATTAAATGAAATTTTATATGTGTATTATGTGATACTGTCATTAATTGGTTCATTCCCAATATAACCTGAATGATAAATTGAGTGCCATTCAGGGGTTTCCTGGATTAATCTGAGAAAATATTACTCTATTTATCCTTAAGTCTGTATCTATTGCTTGGCACCATTGTCTACACCAAAGTTGCCCCTTTGAACAAGAGAGAAACAAGATTTAGAGAACATTGCATGTTTTGAGAGTCCTTCATCATATAATGCTTGAATTTTGAACGGGGGGACTCCTTCCTCTTTGCTTCTATATGTTCAAAAACTTTGAAGAACAAACACATGATTTTTCTTTTCCTTTCTCGATTTGTCTTCTTTGCCTTAGGGAAACATTCCTTGAAGTCTCCAATGACATTGGCGAGTCCTTAGGAAAATTTGCATTTATAGTTTTTACATTGTCTATTAATGTCAATGAAACCTTTGAGTGATCTCCACCATTAGAAACCTCTTTTCTTAAACCAAATTTAGATAAAATATGCTCATTGTTATCTATCTAATTCCATATGTGTCTTCCATATGTTATAGCACAATCAACTTTGTAGCATGTATGTGTCTTGCATTAACCTAACCTTCCATTAAAAAATAATGTAATCTTTTAACATAACCATTTGAACTTTAAGTATTTCCATAAGATCTCAAAAACACTCCTATGTCCATATTACACAACTTGTTTTCTCTCCATCTTAGTCCACTTAAAATTTAAGGCATTTGGTCAATCTTTATGCAAATTAGATTGTACTCATTCATGGGTCTATTTTTATCTTGACTATTTTTACCAGAAAATTGTCTTAGTAACAAAGTTTTACGAGTGCTTTGTATCTCTCTTCTTGGCATTTAAAGAAATGTGTATTTTGATCTTATTTCATCTACTTGCTCTTGTATTATGCCTTCTTCATGTGGTTGTTTTCTATATCTTGGATGCTCAAAAGGCTGAAATGTTGAGTGGACCATTACTACAATGAGTGGAAGTGGACTAATCATTTATGTTTGTTAGAGAAATATTTTTATGAACCACTACATATGAAATTTGGAATGATGTAGATTAACTTGAAACTTGCATTTGAATCCATTCAATCAAGGCAAAACTCAAGACATTGCAGTTGTTCTAAGATAAATTCCTTGATAATATAGGCTTCAAATTATGTGACCATCCTAAACTCCTTTTTATGTTTTCTTCTTTCTTTTCTGTATCTTCTTTCAAATTTTGGTTGTTTTCTAAACTATACTATGACAACCCTCTATCTCTATCATACTCTCTTTATACTCTACCAATCGTATTTGTCTCCAAGATCTACATATAACACTTCTTGCACACCATGCTATCTACTTTCACATCATACCCCTTTCTTATGCTTATAATGATTATATTATTCATGGGACTATCACATATTAATAGATACATAAAGGAAATATATAAACAATAGAATGTAGAGGAAATATATCACAAAATAAACATATTTCTAAATAAGTTCATATATTAATGGAGAAATGAAATTGAGTAATAACCATTGTAACCTTTGTACTTATTTGATATTATTACTATCTCCCTATAAATGCACCAAGAACTAATCTCTCTAGAGTACTTATTTTTGAATATTATTTTTTCTATTCTCCATCTAGTCTTAGTGAAACTTATGAGCAATCTTATGTTTGTATTGACTTCAAAGATGTGTATTATCTACCATCTACTTTTTATAGTCAATGTGAAATTATGCACACGATCTTATACATGGCTTAAATTCTTATAAGTGAGCCTGGTAGTTGGAAGGGTTAAAGAAATTGTAGGTGAGACTGTAGATAAATGGGACATATTCTTTGTAGAGAAGGAAAAGTAAGAGGAAATAAGTAGACCAAAAATGGAAAAGACATTCAAGGTATATCAAAAGGACAAGGGAAACGGTAAAGTAGGTGGTATACCTTCTATAAAAATAATAGATAACATCCCTCCACCAACTCAGGACATCCCTCCATTAGCACCTTCACCACCAGTTCATACAGCTAATCCACCGAATATAGCTACTGAAGGTATAATGCATGATGATACTAACCCAGAATCTGAGAAACCGACAGTGGAACTAACATAGAAACAATCTGAGGCAAAGGTTCATGTTGAGTCTATGACACTGTCAGTTGTAGAGAAGATTAATCAGACTGAGAAACCATTAAAGGTAGAGGTACAGACATAGACAGATCCACCAAAAGAAAATATAAGTAAAGTGGATGCATCTAATGGAAGTAAAGAGGATATAGTGAAGGTGATTGGTAAGACATCTGTTGAGAAGAAACCTACAACAGAACCAAGCACATCTACAAGTGAATTCAAACCCACTAACATTACAGAGGTACTTTTGGATTCAATTAAAAGGATTACTGATTGCAATGCCTTAGCATTTAAGGCAATTGATAACACATTACCAATTCTGAAGATGATTGCACCTAATTGTAAGATAGATCACATTAATGATTCTTTAGGGAAATTGGACACATTGTCCAAATTCATTGCTGATAATGTAATAACTATAGATAAGGTGAATGAGGACATCATAAAGGAGAGAGTTGACAAAGAGAAAAACACATTCTTTGAAAACACCATAAAGAAATGTATCGATCACTTGGACACACTTTTACTAGTACTCAGTTCTACAATTTTGGAGTATAAGAAGTTATATAAGGAAGCATTTTAACCTCATTGTTTGATAGAGGACATTGATGAGGAGATAAAAAAGAAACAAAATGAAATTTATGACATTCTGGATAATATAATAGGTTCATCTAGACTTATATCAGTTTTTTAGCAAGAAATGGCAGTTTTTGAGAAGTTGGAAAAACTTGAGAAAGAGAAGGCAAGAATAAGGTCTAATGCCCAGAAACTAAAGGATAAAATTGGTCTAAGGCTGGATACTCTTATTACTCAGAGAGTTGAATTATCTAAGGTAACAGTTCAGGGAGAGTGGTCACCGGAGCAACAAATGCACTATCTCACCGGTATGACCAATAGACCGAGGCAACTCTAGCTGACATCAAAAAGTTTATGCAGAGTCTGAATCTAGTTTTGGCAAACATCTTTTAGATAATAACCAACTGGTTACAAACTTTGAGGTAGCATTTTTGTACTCTTTTTCTTATTTATGACATCCTTTGTCATTGATATCAAAGGGGGAGTAGTGGAGAGAAAAATGCATGTATAGAGGAGATCACTTGCTCAGGGGGAGCACATCTTTTTGGATTTCAGTTTTTGGGATAACAATTTTGGATTTTTCTCATGAGTGTTTCCATCAATGCCAAAGGGGGAGATTGTTGGCATTATACACTCTTATGAGAATAGTTGATGTTGTCATTGATGGAAAACAACTGGCAACTCACTGACAATTGGTTTCTACATGCCCAACATCACAAACTTCATACACCGGTAGACACTGGCACTGACAGACACTTACATCGACATTCAGATTATATCGACAACAAAGCATACCAGCACTCCAGCCGACATGGGATGAAATTTTGTTTATTGTAATATAATTATCTTTTGTAAGCCAACATGGTATATTGTAAAAGACTCATATATGTATGAGATCTTATAGGTCATTTTGATAGTAGAGAAGATGATATGTATGGTAGAAAATAATTGTTTAGTGGTAGTGAAGGTTTTTGGATATGGTATCTATCTGAGCTTAAACTGGTACCAAACTTGGCATTAGAGATGTTGTTTTGAGCATTACATTGTATTGGATTTAATAATCCATTTTATAGTTAGTGTGACTCTTCATTGAGCAGTGAGCTCTAGGTTGTTGGCCTCCCTGCATGTGCAGGCCCCTTATTGTAAGTAGTATTTATTCATTGGCTAGTGAGTAAATATTGTGGGTCACAAATCCACCGAGGTTTTTCCCACACCGAGTTTCCTTGTTAAATATCTTGTGTTATGGTGTGTTTCTATGTTGTCTCTATTATTTTTGTTTACTACAATAATTCTTATTTACCGGTACACTGTTTTGGGTTGCAAAGTTGTCAATAAGTTTAAATATTCTGCTAACCAGTTAGACACTGATTCGCCCCCCCCTTTCTGTGTCTTTGGGACTGTCATTGAATCTAACAAGCACCATTGTCTACACCAAATTTGCCCCTTTGAACAATAGAGAAACAAGATTTAGAGAACAACGTATGTTTTGAGAGTCCTTCATCATATAATGCTTGAATTTTGAAGTGGGGGACTCCTTCCTGTTTGCTTCTATATGTTCAAAATCTTTGAAGAACAAACACTTGATTTTTCTTTTTCTTTCTTGATTTGTCTTCTTTGCCTTAGGGCAACATTCCTTGAATTCTCCAATGACATTGGCAAGTCCTTAGGAAAAATTGCATTCTTAGTGTTTACATTATCTATTAATGGCGATGAAACCTTTGAGTGATCTCCACTATTAGAAACCTCTTTTCTTAAACCAAATTTAGATAAAATATGCTCATTGTTATCTATCTAATTCCATATGTGTCTTTTAATATGTTATAGCACAATCAACTTTGTAGCATGTATGTGTCTTGCATTAACCTAACCTTTCATTAAAAAATAATGTAATCTTTTAACATTACCATTTGAATTTTAAGTATTTCCATAAGATCTCAAAAACATTCCTATGCCCATATTACACAACTTGTTTTCTCTCCATCTTAGTCCACTTAAAATTTAAGGCATTTGGTCAATCTTTATGCAGATTAGATTGTACTCTTTCATGGGCCTATTTTTTATCTTGACTATTTTTACTAGAAAATTGTCTTAATAACAAAGTTTTTTGAGTACTTTATATCTCTCTTCTTGGCATTTAAAGAAATGTGTATTTTGATCTTATTTCATCTACTTTCTCTTGTATTATGCCTTCTTCATGTGGTTGTTTTCTATATCTTGGATGCTCAAAAGGCTGTTGAGTGGACCATTACTACAATGAGTGGAAGTGGACTAATCCTTTATGTTTGTCAGAGAAATATTTTTGTGAACCACTACATAGGAAATCTGGAATGATGCAGATTAACTTGAAACTTGCATTTGAATCCATTAAATCAAGGCAAAACTCAAGATATTGTAGTTGTTCTAAGATAAATTCCTTAATAATATAGGCTTCAAATTATGTGACCATCCTAAACTCCTTTTTATGTTATCTTCTTTCTTTTGTGTATCTTCTTTCAAATTGTGGTTGTTTTCTAAACTATACTATGATAGTCCTCTATCTCTATCATACTCTCTTTATACTCTACCATTCGTATTTGTCTCCAAGCTCTGTAGATAACACTTCTTGCACACCATGCTATCTACTTTCACATCATACCCCTTTCTTATGCTTATAATGATTATACTATTCATGGGACTATCACATATTAATAGATACATAAAGGAAATATATAAACAATAGCATGCAGAGGAAATATATCACAAAATAAACATATTTCTAAATAAGTTCATATATTAATGGAGAAATGAAATTGAGTAATAACCATTGTAACCTTTGTACTTATTTGATATTATTACTAGCACCCTATAAATGCACCAGGAACTAATCTCTCTAGAGTACTTAGTTTTTAATATTCTTTTTCTATTCTCCATCTAGTCTTAGTGAAACTTATGAGCAATCTTATGTTTGTATTGACTTCAAAGATGTGTATTATCTACCATCTACTTTTTATAGTAAATGTGAACCTAGGCACATGCTCTTATACATGGCTTAAATTATTATAAACATAGATTCCAATTTTTTTTTATCTTGCTTCTAATTTGCAACCTTCCAATATGTGAACTTATGTACTCAAATATGTCCAGTAGTTACATAAAATTACTCAATTGTAGAATTATCTTTTAACTTATATTCTTTGTAATTAATATTTAAATGTACTATACTTACAATTCCTCTCTCTCTCTCTATATATATATGTATGTATGTATGTATGTATGTATGTATGTGCATACACACACACACATATGTGTGTGTGTGTATATATATATACACACACACACACACACACACATATATATATATGCACACACACACATATGTATATGCATATGTATGCATGTATGTATGTGTGTGTGTGTGTGTTTATATATATATATATATATATATATATAAACACACACACACACACACACACACACACACACACACACACACACACACACACACACACACACACACACACACACACACACACACACACACATACATACATATACATATATAAACACACACACACACACACACACACACACACACACACACACACACACACACACACACACATACATACATATGTGTGTGTATTATGCATATATATGTATGTATGTATGTATGCATATGTACATGTATATGCATGTGTATGTCTGTGTGTATATATGTATATGCATGTGTGTATATATATGTATATATACGTGCATATATATACATACATATATATACACACATACACACACACATTTATATATGTATGCATGTATATACATACATACATACACATATTCATGTCATACTCTAGAATATACATTGCAGTCCTAAGCCTTCCACACCATGCATGTTTATATAGAAATTAGAAACATATTTATGCTTCAATTACAAGGAAAATCCCATTTCTAAATATAAAATTGAATTCATTCATGCCACCATAGAAATGAAACATAAATGGGAGCTACAATATGAAATGACTGATTCTTTTTCACACATATTCATAACTAAAAATCAACAACCACAAATGAATGGATTAATTTTCCTCATTTGAAATATTTTATAAGAGGGAATTCCCAATGCCATTCTATTCTCACTAAATATTATCTAAAGAATCCAGAGCTTAGGAAGGTGACCTTTGCATATTCTGTTGGTATTTTGGTATGGTTTTGTCATTGATGTCAACACCTACTAAAACACTAGCACTTTGGAGATCCAGCAACATTCACCGGCAAGCAAGTAACTATTGTACAATTACTGGTATATGGTTCACCGACAGGATATAATGATCACCGACACTTGGAATGATATGAAAGACACCTAGTAATGTCGAAGACATCATATGGACACTTTGTTTTGAAGAATAAATCATTGGTATATTCATATTTGCATATTTGCTTTTACCAGCAAATAGGTCTAGGGTTACCTAGGGTTACACCGACAGGTTTATCTTTTCTAGATTAGCATGGCATGCTATGGAGATGAATAATTATTGTTGTAAATGCTTTAAGCCAACATGTTTAATCAGTTATTGTATTGGATATTATATTGTTTGTAAAATGCTTTTATTGTAATATCTTGTAGAGCCGACCTACTAAAATTGGTCTTAGGTTATGGTATAAATGTAAGATCTTAATTATAAGATCAAGTGTGGAATGCGAAGAAGGTATATTGTGAAGAGATATGCGAGATTAAGCAGAGCTATACACGAAGACATCATTTGAAGGTGAAGCTAGGGTTTTGTGAAGGCATATCAGCATTACACCGGTACTGAATCCAGCATATGAAGATGCTATTTCAAGCAGTACATTCTTATTGGATTTAACAATCCAAATTGTAGTCAGTGTGACTCCCATTTGTGTTTGAGCAGTGAGCTCTAGGCGCTTAGCCTTTCTGCATGTGCAGACCCCATTTATGTACACTTACTATCTGCAATAGTAGCATCTGATTATGGGTAAGGTTTCCCACTGTGATTTTTCCCCTTATAGGGTTTCCACGTACAAATATTAGTGTTATGTGTTGTGGATACTTTGTGTTTATATTTCATGTATTAATCTTTACCGGTATAGCAATTAACTATTAACACTATCTACCAGCATACTTAACTAGTTTATCGGTATTAAGCATTAAGTTGGTGAAGTTGTTTTTGGTTTGAATTTATTTGACAACTGATTCACTCCCCCCCCTCTTAGTTGTCTCCGGGACCTAACAATTGGTATCAGAGCCAAGTCCTCTTTTGCAGAAGTTTAACAACTTGAGGAGATCCAATGGCTACTAATTATTTCAGGAAGGACAGTCCTAAACTTGATGGAACCAACTATGGGATATGGAAGATCAAAATGGAAACACATCTGAATTGCATTGGAAAGGACATCTGGGATATTATAAAGAATGGTTATATTGCTGCTACTCTAGGTCAACCTGCTCCACCTAACTTGACAAAAGATAAAGAAAATGATTGCAAAGCAAGAGAAGCACTTTTGAGCGCATTATCAGATCAACAAATCATGGGACTATCAGATAGGTCTACTACTAAAGCTATTTGGGATCATTTGGAAACACTGAATGAAGGAGATTGCACAATCAAAATTGTAAAACTTGAAAGCTTCCGAGTCAGGTATGAACATCTGAAAATGGAAGAAGATGAAAGGATTTCTGCTTTTATGGAAAGAGTAAATGAAATTGTTTTGGGTATTAAATGTTGTGGAGGAACCTTAAGTGAGGATGAAATTGTTTCAAAAGTTTTAAGAGGATTTCCACCAGCATACAAAATGAAGGTTACTGCTATAAATGAATTAAGAACAATGCCTAATACATCAGTAACTAGGGATACACTGATTGGAAAACTTTCAGCTTTTTAAATTGAGGAATTTGGTCCTATTGCTACTATAAAGATAGATTTGGCCTTTAAAGCATCAATATCATCCACTCCATCATTTGACAAATTAGATTGGAAAGCCTTTTATGCAAGAGAACTTGAAGAAACTAGGAAGGAGAATGAAGAACTTGAAGAACTTGAAGCACCATTTGCAAGGAAAATGCCTAAAGGCCCAGTTGGGAGTAAGTATGAAGGTAAAGCACCTTTTAAATATTTTAATTGCAATAAGATTGGTCACATGGCTTCAAGATGCCCTGATAGATATGCTAGACTAAGAGAAGAAGCTAGAAGGACATACAAGCCTAATCCTGAATATCAGAGATACAAATTTAAGAAGAGCAAAGACAAGTCTTGTTACATTGCTAATGAAAGTGTGACTGATGATTTTGAAGAGGATCTAGCAGACAATGGATGGGTTTTTGTTGCTATAACAGAAGATCAACCGACACCTACTGTTCAACCAATAGAACAAGCCCTAGCAGCTAAAATTGAAGTAAAGGATCAATGGATCATTGACTTAGGATGTTCACATCATATGACAGGAGACAAAGGTAAATTATGATAACTCAATGATCAACAAATAGTACCAAACTGGTACTGAGAGGGGGGGGTGAATCAGTATAGACAAAATACTGACCTAAACCGGTTCAACAACAATTACTCCAAATGATTGGCAAACAGTGACACCAGTTTGAAACAGAGTGCAACCGGTAAAACCTAGAACAACTAAAACAATCATAAACCATTTACTCACTTAGCTTTCCACTCAACTCAAAACTACACTACCATTTCACCCTTATGTATGAATAGGTAATCTATCATCATATCTTCACAATAGCTAGTTCAACATGTTTTATTGATAGGCATAAAACACAGAACCATCATATGCTTAATAGGCAATAACAAAGCATCACAAGATAAAAGCATCACACATGACACACATATTTTTCATGTGGAAACCCAACTGGGAAAAAACACGGTGGGGATGAATACCCACAAGCTTATTGTTGAACTCTTTGGAAGTCCACTCTGTTAGGAGCCTTGTCCTATTAAAGACAGATACAATAGGTTCTGTTAGGAACCGATCCTGTTAGGGATCACCCGGTTAAGGGATGGCTACAATACCCGGTTAAGGGTTAAAACTTGTTACAGGTTACCTTGTTAGAGGATTTCTAGAACTCAATAGCTAAAGGATTTCCAGAGCTCTCTAGCTTTCCAGATCTCAATAACTTTGAGTTACCCTGTTAAGGGATTTACAGCAAGTCGGTTAAGGCTACCTTGTTAGGGGATTTTCCAACTGTTGAGGTGGTTAGAGATCAACAAGTATTACAATGATTTGGTAACAACACTCAATGCCAATGCAGATCTTCTTAAGCTCCTCTTCACCTTCTGCACTTACACTCTGCAGGTATCACTTCTCTCCTCTGGTCTGGCAAGAATCACGTATCCCTTCTCTTGGATACTCACACACAACTTTTTCCAACAACTTTAGAAAGAAACACAACATCAACCTTATAGGACAACAGACAGATCGGTAGCACAAAACCTAAACCCTCGACCTGTTAGGTTAAGGAATTCAAACGGTTCAATCCTAACCATTGATCATACTGTATTAAATGCAATAGATCTTGAATAAATCTCAAGACATTCTCCATCGTTCATTATCCACTGATTTCATGGTGGTTGATAATCCATCACATGTTTTCATCGTTTACAAACTTTGCGCATTCCCGAGGTAGATAGGGATAGTCTTCTTCATGCAATATCCTTCACGTGCACAAGGCTGACATGGTAACATGATCTGTTCTTTGTTGTACTGCTAACTCATCACACAAATATCATCGATTGAGTCACACAGGCTTGAGATACTCCAACCAGAAATCCTGAAGTGGAAACTACCTACCAATCGGTAGTCATACAATGCTTCCATGTGCCGGTTCCCATGACTACATGCCGGTTCACCTTGACATGCCGGTTCACCTAGAACAAATATACCACTTTTCTTTGGCATATATACTGGTTCTTGCATATGTTGGTTCTCTCTTCATATCACATATTGACATCAATGACAACATTCAATATCATTATGTCCTCATACCGGTTCACATAATGCCAACAATCTCCTCCTTTGGCACTGATGGAAATATACAAAGATATCTCTCTGCTAACTCATCTTCTCCCCTATTTCTGTAGATATCTTCTCCACTACACTTCTTATCCCCCTTTGACAATAATGCCAAAGTGGAGGCACAAACATCCATGTTCCATTATGCTGCTCCCTCTGAGGAGTAGCATCCTTCAACACATCAATCAACAAAAAAAAATTGACTATGCAATACCTGACTGATGTGGAACAGATACTTTTAATTTACCTCCTAAAGGGGCAGTATCCCCAATTCACCTCTTAAATACATAAATGTAGTCTTTGGGAGGGGCTTGGTGAATATGTCTGCTAACTACTCCTTACTGGAAATATGTTCCAGTGTAATCTCTTTATTTTGAACATTTTCCCTCAAGAAATGATACTTAAGCTCAAAATGCTTGGTTCTAGAATGTAAAATTGGATTCTTTGAAATATTCATAGCACTTGTGTTATCATAGAATATACTTACCAGTTTAGATACAAGAACTTTGAAGCCATCTAAAACATGCTTCATCTAGATTGTTTGAGTGCAATTCATGAAAGCTGCAACATACTCTACTTCTGCTATAGGCTGAGAGATACAACTCTGCTTCTTACTCATCCATGAGACCAGTCTACCACCGAGAAAGAATGCACCACCGGTTGTGCTTTTCTGGTCATCCACATTACTTGCCCAATCAGCATCTGTGAATACTTTCAGGTTGAAATCATTGCTGTATGGGTACCACAATCTATAGTCAACTGTTCCCTTTAGATACCTAAGAATCCGCTTGACTGCAACCAAGTGGGATTCTCTTGGACTTTTCTGGAATCTTGCAGTAATGCCAACTGCATGTGCAATATCTGGTCTGCTATGCACTACATAATGCAACTTACCAATCATTGATCAGTATTCCTTCTCATTAACAATTGTGGAATCATCCTTTTTTGATAATTTGCAACCGGTCACCATTGGTGTACCAACCAGTTTGCTATCTTCCATGCCAAAGGTCTTCAACACTTCTTTGACATATTTGGACTGAGTGGTAAAGATTCCATCTTTCATTTGCTGGATCTGTAGTCCAATGAAGAACTTAATCTCCCCTATGAGTGACATCTCAAACTCTTCCTTCATCTCATCAATAAACTCATGACTCATCTTGTCATCTCCAACAAAGATAATGTCATCAACAAAAACTTCATAGATCAAGATCTGATCTCCTTTAGATTTCAAGTAGATATTGCTATCTTCACTTGTTCTCTCAAATCCAATGTTCACAAGATGGGAATGTAGATGTTCATACCATGATCTAGGTGCCTGCTTTAGACCATATAAGGCTTTATGTAGCCTACACACCATATCACTGTCTTCAGATAGGGAAAACCCATCTGGTTGCTCTATATACATCTTCTCTTCAAGTACACCATTTAGGAATGTAGATTTTACATCCATTTGATATACCTTGAATCCTTTAAAAGCTGCATATGCAAGAAGCATACAAACTCCTTCCAATCTGGCTACAGGAGCAAAGGTTTCTCCGTAGTCTTCTCCTTCTTCTTGAGCATATCCTTTGCACACCAATTTGGCTTTGTTCCTAATCACTGTGCCATCCTCATTCAGCTTGTTTCTGAGCACCCATTTGGTGCCAATGATATTTTTATGTTCCAGTCTAGGTATCAAAGACCATGTACCATTTTTCTCTATCTGGTCAAGTTCCTCTTCCATTGCCTTGACCACTCTTCATCTTTATGTGCCTCTTTGAATGATTTAGGCTCAAATTCAGAGATCATACATGAGTTTTCTCTGATCTTTCTTCTTGTAAGGATTCCTGCATCCTTATCTCCTATGATCTGCTTAGGATCATGATTCATCTTGACATACCAAGGAATAGTCTTGACTGGTTCTTTTTGCTTTTCCTCTTCATCCTCATCTTCATCAGTATCAGCATTCACCGGTTCAGGAACACTGTTATTGGTACTTGGTTGACTGACAAGTGGTTCCTAGAAGGTTGCAACTGGTTCATTTACAGCTTGCTCACTGCTGGTTTCCTTAGTTTTCTCAGAGGATTCATCAACTCTTACATTGATACTTTCCATAAT
The DNA here is from genome assembly GCF_030272615.1 of Cryptomeria japonica. Lineage (NCBI taxonomy): Eukaryota > Viridiplantae > Streptophyta > Pinopsida > Cupressales > Cupressaceae > Cryptomeria > Cryptomeria japonica. Next base: position 302,900,668 of record NC_081407.1, on the reverse strand, counting down.
TCTGAGTCCTATTGTTGTAACACTTGAGAGCTTTACTCTTGTTGGAATATCCTAGGAATATTCCCTCATCACATTTAGCTTCAAATTTGCCCTAATGTTCACTCCTCTTGATGTAACATTTGCTACCAAATACCCTAAAGTAGCTAACAACAGGTGTCTTACCAGTCCAATACTCATAAGGAGTTTTATCCTTACCTTTCTTGATGAGTACTCGGTTCATTATGTAGACTGCAGTGCTTATTGCTTCTCTCCAAAAGATGTGAGCTACTTTTCCTTGAATCAACATGGTTCTAGCTACTTCAACCATAGTCTGGTTATTCCTCTCTGCTAGGCCATTCCGTTGTGGAGTCTAGGGGGCAGACAGTTGCCTCTTGATGCCAAATTCTTCATAATACTTGTTGAATTCACCGGAAGTGAATTCCCCTCCTTGATTAGTTCTGAGACACTTGATCCTTTTACCGCTTTCCTTCTCCACTAATGCTCTGAAAGCTTTGAACTTCACAAAGGCTTCAAACTTGTCTTTCAAGAATGTGACCCACATCATTCTTGAGCAGTCATCAGTGAGAATCATGAAGTACCTATCACCCTGCACACTTCTAGTTTCATAGGACCACACAAATAAGTATGCACAAGATCAAGCAAGTTGTCAACAGTGAAAGATTTACCTTTAAAGGTTGAGGAAGACATTTTCCCCAATTGACACTCTCTACACAAGGTATTATCCAGTTTGCTTAGCACCAGCAACCCTCTAACTACCTTGATCTTACTAGCCTTCACAATGTTATCAAAGTTTACATGGCAGAGTCTTCTATGCCATATCCAACTATCATCAAACTTAGCCATAAGACATGTACTTATATTTGCATTCAGATGAAATAGGTTACCTTTGGTCTGCATGCCGGTGGTCACCAATTCACCATCTTTTCCTTTGATTCTACAAACTCCAACCTTGAATTCCAGAGTGAGGCCACTGTCATTCCACTGGGCAACAATCAGAAGGTTGTGTTTGAGACCATCAACCCAGTACACATTGTCAGCACTACTCTTTCCATTTAGAGAGATGGACCCTCTTCCTTTGACCATTCATGGTGCATCATTGCCAAAGCGAACCACACCACCATCATACTCCTCCAAGGATAGAAACTTGCTCCGGTTACTAGTCATATGGTGAGAACAACCACTGTCAATGATCCACTCATTGGAATTATCAAACTGGGAGACAAGAGCCTTCTTGTCTAACACATCTTCTTTGACAACAACAAACACAATATCTTCATTTTCTTCATCCTCTGATTCTTCATCTGTGACACCTTCATTAACTGCCACAAAATAGTTTTTCCAGTTTCCTCCTTTGAATTTCCTGGACCTTTCCAGTTTGTCCTTGTTATCGCCATTAGCACAGTTTATAGCAATATGTCCTATCCAATTACAAGAAAAGGATTTCAAAGGTAGCTTACCTTTGTATTTACTGGTTCCTTTAGGAAGCTTCCTGGCAAGGAGAGCTTCAAATGCCATCAAAATCTCCTCATCATCCATTTCTCTACTCTGTCTAGGTTCACCACTAGTACTAGCTTCTTTTCCTTTTCTGGATGGTATAGCAGAGGCTTTAAAAGCTGATTCAGTCTTTTGAACACTGCCATCAAAACTATTTAGCTCATAGGCTGTCAACTTGGCTATGATGGAGTCCAAGGATACCTTAGTCTTGTCTATTGATCTCAGCTCCTGAATAGCAGCAACCCTTATTGCATAGACTGACAATAGAGATCTCAGGACTTTGCTTACCATAGTGGAGTCTTCTATTTTACCACCTGCACTCTTGATATCTCCAACAACAGTTTTGATTCTAATACCATACTATTGAATGGTTTCACCTTCAACCATTCGCATGTCTTCAAACTTTCCTCTAAGGCTTTCTTCCTTAGCTTGTTTTACATGCTCATCACCTCCATAGATATTTTCAAGAACGTCCCATACCTCTTTGGGATTTACCTTATCTTGGACATCAATGAACTCAATATCAGATAAACTACTGATTAGGGCTTCCATGACTTTCCCATCCTCCTGTATCTCTCTCTTTTGATCATCAGTGAGAGTACCGGTAGGGACAACATAGGGATTCTCAACATAGCTATAGTGTTGAGCACCCATGCTTCTAATGAATATCTTCATCCTGTCTTTCCATATACCAAAATTTTCCTTGTTAAACTTTGGACCTTCCCTCTTCATCATTTGACTGGGATCTTTACCTCAAGCGGTTAAGCTTATAACACAGAGGACCTGGAGGACACTCTGATACGAATTGATAACTCAATGATGAATGAATAGTACCAAACCGGTACTGAGAGGAGGGGGTGAATCAGTACAGACAAAATACAGACCTAAACCAGTTCAACAACAATTACTCCAAATGATTGGCAAACAGTGACACCGGTTTGAAACAGAGTGCAACCGGTAAAACCCAGAACAACAAAAACAATCATAAACCGGTTACTCACTTAGCTTTCCACTCAACTCAAAACTACACTACCATTTCACCCTTATGTATGAACAGGTAATCTATCATCATATCTTCACAACAACTAGTTCAACATGTTTTATTGACAAGCATAAAACATAGAACCATCATATGCTTAATAGGCAATAACAAAGCATCACAAGATAAAAGCATCACACATGACACACATATTTTTCATGTGGAAACCCAACTAGGAAAAACCATGGTGGGGATGAATACCCACAAGCTTGTTGTTGAACTCTTTGGAAGTACGCTCTGTTAGGAGCCTTGTCCTGTTAAAGATAGATACAATAGGTTATGTTAGGAACCGATCCTATTAGGGATCACCCAGTTAAGGGATGGCTACAATACCTGATTAAGGGTTAAACCTTGTTATAGGTTACCTTGTTAGAGGATTTCCAGAACTCAATAGCTAAAGGATTTCTAGAGCTCTCTAGCTTTCCAGATCTCAATAACTTTGAGTTACCCTGTTAAGGGATTTACAGCAAGTCGGTTAAGGCTACCCTGTTAGGGGATTTTCCAACTATTGAGGTGGTTAGAGATCAACAGGTATTACAATGATCTGGTAACAATACTCAATGCCAATGCAGATCCACTTAAGCTCCTCTTCACCTTCTACACTTACACTCTACAGGTATCACTTCTCTCCTCTGGTTTGGCAAGAATCACGTATCCCTTCTCTTGGATACTCACACACAACTTTTGCCAACAACTTTAGAAAGAAACATAGCATCGACCTTATAGGACAACAGATAGGTTGGTAGCATAAACCCTAAACCCTAGACCTATCAGGTTAAGGAATTCAATTGGTTCAATACTGACTGTTGATCATACTGTATTAAATGCAACAGATCTTGAATAAATCTCAAGACATTCTCCATCGTTCATTATCCACCGATTTCTTGGCGGTTGATAATCCATCACGTGTTTTCACCATTTACAAACTTCACACATTCCCAAGGTAGATAAGGATAGTCTTCTTCATGCAAGATCCTTCACGTGCACAAGGCTGACGTGTCAACACAATCTGTTCTTTGTTATACTGCTAACTCATCACACAAAGATCACTGATTGAGTCACACAGACTTGAGATACTCCAACCGGAAATCCTGAAGTGGAAACTACCTACCAACCGGTAGTCATACAATGCTTCCATGTGCCAGTTCCCATGACTAAATGCCGGTTCACCTTGACATGCCAGTTCACCTAGAACAAATATACCGGTTCTCACATATGTCGGTTCTCTCTTCATATCACATATTGACATCAATGACAACATACAATATCATTATGTCCTCATACCGGTTCACATAATGCCAACAAATTCTTTAACTTTCAAGAATACAATGGAGGTTTAGTAAGATTTGGAGATGACAAAGCCTGTTCAATCAAAGGTAAGGGTACAATATCTCTTGATGGTAAGCATAACATTGACAATGTCTACTATGTTGAAGGATTAAAGCATAATCTTTTAAGTGTTGGTCAATAAGTTGAGAAAGGGTTTCAGTTACAATTCAAAAATGGAAAATGCAAAATCATAAACAGAACTGGTTTAGAAATTGCAACCGGTAATCAGACTAGAGGTAATATCTTTCATTTGAATAACAGTGAAAAGACATACTTGATTGCACATATAGATGAAAGTTGGTTATGGCACAAGAGACTCTGTCATGTAAACTTTGATTGCATGGTAAGGATCAGTACTACTAAGGTAGTTAGAGATCTACCTAAAATTGTGAAACCTCAGAATACAATATGTAAGGAATGTCAATTTGGAAAACAGATTAGAGCTAGTTTCAAAAGTATTCCAGAAAAATCCAATAATGCTCTTGATTTGATTCACACTGATTTATGTGGTCCAACTAGAACTAAAATCTTACAAGGTGATAGATATTTCATGCTAATTATTGATGATTATTCTAGAATGTGTTGGATTACTTTTCTCAGAGGAAAATCAGAAGCACTTGGAAATTTCAAACTATTCAAAGCAATGGTTGAAAATTAAACCGGTAAGAAAATCAAATGTTTAAGATCAGATCAAGGAGGAGAATTCACATCTAAAGACTTTAATACATTCTGTGAAGTGAATGGAATTAGAAGACAACTATCAGCACCTCAAACACCTCAGCAAAATGGAGTTGTTGAAAGGAAAAACAAAACTATCTTGGATGCAACAAGAACTATGTTATCAGAAGCAAATTTACCACATGTTTATTGGAGAGAAGCAGTAAGCACAACAGTCTATACATTTAACAAAGTTCACATCAAAGGTGAAACCGGTAAGACTCCTCATGAACTATGGTTTGGTATTATTCCTACTCTTAAATATTTCAGAATATTTGGATGTAAATGTTACATTCGAAGAGATGAGTATATTGGAAAATTTGATCCTAGAAGTGATTAAGGAATATTTTTAGGGTATTCATCTAAGAGTAAAGCATATAGATGTTTTAACAAGAGATTGCAGAAAATTGTTGAAAGCACAAATGTAAAGATTGATGAACAATTTAGAAGAACTTCAAGGTACATAGATTCTGAACCGACAATAGAAATTCTAATAAATGAACCTACACTGAATCCATTGGTACAGAGTGAAGATCTAGTTACACCGGTATCATCTAAAAATTCCACTGTGACTGAAGAACAACAACAAACAAAGACACCCTGATATGTAAGATTGAATCATTCTGAAGATCAAATAATTGGAAACAAATACAAAGGAGTTATGACTAGAGGAAGACTAGGAAATGAAGAAGTATGTCTTATTTCTCAAATTGAACCATCATCAATTAATGAGGCATTTGAAGATAAGTATTGGACTAAAGCTATGGAAGAAGAATTAGAACAAATTGAGAAAAACAATACTTGGACACTAGTTCCCCGGCCTAAAGATAAAAATGTAATTGGAACCAAATGGGTATTCAGAAACAAACTTAATGAAGATGGTAAAGTTATCAGAAATAAAGCAAGACTAGTGTGTAAGGGATATTCTCAAAAGGAAGGAATTGACTACAATGAAACCTTTGCACTGGTAGCTAGAATTGAGGCAGTTAGATTATTCTTGGCATTTGCAGCACATGAGAACTACAAAGTATATCAGATGGATATCAAATATGCATTTCTAAATGGAGATCTTGAGGAAGAAGTGTACATTGAACAACCTGATGGATTTTCTTTGACAGATGACAAAGATATGGTTTGCAAGTTAAGGAAAGCTTTATATGGATTGAATCAAGCTCCAAGAGCTTGGTATGCAAGATTGGATAAGTATCTTTTGAAGATTGGTTTTTCTAAAGGTAATGCTGACAGTAACTTATACTATAAAGTGACTAATGATGACATCTTGTCTATTGAATTTTTTTTTGATGATATAGTATTTGGAGGAGAAGATGGATTGTGTAAAGACTTTTCTATCAAAATGAAGCAAGAATTTGAAATGTCTATGATTGGTGAAGTAAGATTCTTCTTAGGATTGCAGATTTCACAGACTGAAAAAGGTATATTTTTGAGTCAATCAAAATACTTGAAAGAGTTGCTTAAAAAATTTGGAATGGAGAACTCTAAACCGGTAAGCACACCTATGACAACAAATGACAAATTATCACAAAGGGATGAATCTACACCTGTGAATCCAACTAGGTACAAATCTACGATAGGAGGTTTACTATATTTGACACAAACTAGACCTGATATTATGAATGCAGTATGTATTGTTTCAAGATTTCAGAGTAATCCTAGAGAAAATCATGAATCAGCAGTAAAAAGGATTTTCCGGTACTTACAAGGCACCCCAAATCTTGGATTATGGTATCCTCGAGATGAAAATTTTGATCTATGTGCATACACATATGAAAATTGGGTAGGAGACATTGATGATAGGAAAAGCACCACAGGAGGAGCATTTTTTCTTGGAAACAGATTAGTTTCTTGGTTGAGTAAGAAACAGAGTTGTAGATCTTTATCAACAACAGAATCAGAATATGTTGCAGTAGCAACTAACTGTACACAGTTACTTTGGCTTAAACAAATGTTGAAAGATTTGAAGGTAAAATGCAAGGAACCTATAACTATCTATTGTGACAACACTGCAACAATTGATATATCTAAGATTCCGGTATTACATTCTAGAACAAAACATGTTTCTATTAAATTGAATTTTCCAAGGGAAAAAGTTGAAGCAAAAGAAATACAACTGGTTTATGTGAATACTAAAGAACAACTTGCAGATATTTTCACCAAACCTTTGCCTAAGGAGACTTTTGAGTATCTCAGAGAACAGCTTGGGGTCATACCCCCACTGGTAGATACTTAGAGAGTTGATGTCTATCATCAACTGACAGAATTAATAGACACATATTCTTACTCCGGCTTTGATGAGGAATCTACTTCTCAGGGGGAGTAGTTGGTATAATAAAACTAGTTGGTATTTTGTATGTAACAATTGGTATATTGTAACTTTGGCATTTGATGTCAAAGGGGGAGAGATATCTATGGAAAAACACATTATCCTTATTATCTTTTGAGGAAAGATTGGTATGGAGAAACTTTGGAAATCACATGTTGCTCCTGGGGGGAGAGATTGTTATTTAGGAAAGATTTTGATTTCTGGATATCTATTTGGAGATTGTTGGTCTTTGATATTTGGCATTTCTGTTTTGGCACTTTGATGGTTTTTCCATCTTGTGTTGCCATCAATGCCAAAGGGGGAGATTGTTGGTATTTTGGTATGGTTTTGTCATTGATGTCAACACCTACTAAAACACTAGCACTTTGGAGATCCAGCAGCATTCACCGACAAGCAAGTAACTATTGTACAATTACTGGTATATGGTTCACCGGTAGGATATAAAGATCATCGACACTTGGAATGATATGGAAGACACCTGGTAATGTTGAAGACATCATATGAACACTTTTTTTTGAAGAATAAATCATTGGTATATTCATATTTGCATATTTGCTTTTACCGGCAAATAGGTCCAGGGTTACCTAGGGTTACATCGGCAGGTTTATCTTTTCCAGATCAGCATGGCATGCTATGGAGATGAATAATTATTGTTGTAAATTCTTTAAGACGACATGTTTAATTGGTTATTGCATCGGATATTATATTGTTTGTAAAATGCTTTTATTGTAATATCTTGTAGAGATGACCTACTAAAATTGGTCTTAGGTTATGGTATAAATGTAAGATCTTAATTATAAGATCAAGTGTGGAATGCGAAGAAGGTATATTGTGAAGAGATATGCGAGATTAAGCAGAGATATACACAAAGACATCATTTGAAGGTGAAGCTAGGGTTTTGTGAAGGCATATCAGCATTACACCGGTACTGAATCCAACATATGAAGATGCTATTTCAAGCAGTACATTTTTATTGGATTTAACCATCCAAATTGTAGTCAGTGTGACTCCCATTTGTGTTTTAGTAGTGAGCTCTAGGCGCTTGGCCTTTCTGCATGTGTAGACCCCATTTATGTACACTTACTATTTGCAATAGTACATCTAATTGTGGGTAAGGTTTCCCACCATGGTTTTTCCCCTTACATGGTTTCCACGTACAAATATTAGTGTTATGTGTTGTGAATGACTTTGTGTTTATATTTCATGCATTAATCTTTACCGATATAGCAATTAACTATTAGCACTGTCTATCGACATACTTAACTGGTTTACCGGTATTAAGCATTAAGTTGGTTAAGTTGTTTTTGGTTTGAATTTATTTGACAAGTGATTCACCCCCCTTCTCAGTTGTCTCCGGGACCTAACATATTCTTCATTGAAGGGCTCTTGTTTAGGTTGCTACACCCTTTCTTTAATGTCATCTCATACCATGCATATATATATGTATATGTATATGTAATATGGAATTTTATAATATGGTTGTTGTGTTCACAACATAATTCATGTATATGTATGTATATGTATTTGTATGCATATGTATGTACCAACGTATATGCATATGTGTATGTATTTGTATATGCATATATGTATGTATCTATCTACATATATGCATATGTGTATGTATGTATGTGAAATGTTAAATCAGTCACAATATTATGCTATATAATTTGCCAATCAGAACTTAGAGTTACGTGGCTTCTTATTCTTGTTACCAAATTTGTGCTTGCATACAATATTGTAAGGATGAATTGATGTAGGAATGTTACTACCCATGGTTATTACATTTTTTTTAAGGAATTAGAGAGTGTTGAGACATGAATTGAGTACATGGACGATCATCATATGAATGAAACTGTGTTTGTTAACACACTAAACCTATAGGGAGATTTTTCTCTAATTGCATCTACATTTTATAGAATAGAATAATTTTTCCTTTTACCACTATCACATTGTAGATTTTATGCACGTGTATGTTTTTATTGTTGTATGTAATCAGTTAGTTTCTCAAGTGTATCAAACTATTTTGGTAGGCATGTGAAGAATCGTGGAAGTTTAATATAAGACATCAAATCGTAATCACATAAAGTCTTCATGACTTTACTTTGGCAATGACCTAGCAGACATCATGTTTTGTTTTCTATTATTATATGTTTGTTATCTATTGTGATATCTATACATACATACATACATACATACATACATACATATATATATATATATATGTATGTATGTATATATATACATATGCATACATACATACATACACATACACATACACATACACATACACATACACATATATATTTATATGTATATGTATATGTATTTATACATGCATATATACATATATACATACATAATATATATACATATATATGCAACATGTATATATACATATATGTATGTATGTGTAATTGGTATGATAAAATCAAACTTATTCATTTCAATTTCTATAATTTGTAATGTACATTTCTTAATTCTTTATTGTTGTAAACAATATGGCGGCAAGCAACAAACTTAGAAAATGATAACCATAAAATACATATGACTGAAACATAAAGTCTTTAAGTGATATGACATACATGCATACATATACGTACATATATGTATGTATGTGTACATGTACATGTACATGTATATATATCTATATGTATGTATGTATGTACATGTATATATACGTATGTAGGTATATACATGTATAAATATGTATGTATGTGTAATTGTTATAATGAAAGCAAAGTTATTCATTTCAATTTCTATAATTTGTAATGTACATTTCTTAATTTTTTATTTTTGTAAACAATATGGTTGCAAGAAACAAACTTACAAAATGGTAACCATAAAATACATGTGACTAAAACATAGAGTCATTAAGTGATAAGACAAAATACTTATGACTAAAAGATAGTCGAAAAAAGTGATACACATACACATACACATACACATATACATATATATTTATATGTATATGTATATGTATTTATACATGCATATATACATATATACATACATAATATATATACATGTATATATACATATATGTATGTATGTGTAATTGGTATGATAAAATCAAACTTATTCATTCCAATTTCTATAATTTTTAATGTACTTTTCTTAATTCTTTATTGTTGTAAACAATATGGCGGCAAGAAACAAACTTAGAAAACAATAACCATAAAATACATATGATTGAAACATAAAGTCTTTAAGTGATATGACATACATGCATACATATACGTACATATACTTATGTACACGAAGACATGCATATATATTGTGAAGAGATATGCGAGATTAAGCAGAGCTATACACGAAGACATCATTTGAAGGTGAAGCTAGGGTTTTGTGAAGGCATATCAGCATTACACCGGTACTGAATCCAGCATATGAAGATGCTATTTCAAGCAGTACATTTTTATTGGATTTAACCATCCAAATTGTAGTCAGTGTGACTCCCATTTGTGTTTCAGTAGTGAGCTCTAGGCGCTTGGCCTTTCTGCATGTGTAGAACCCATTTATGTACACTTACTATTTGCAATAGTACATCTAATTGTGGGTAAGGTTTCCCACCATGGTTTTTCCCCTTACATGGTTTCCACGTACAAATATTAGTGTTATGTGTTGTGAATGACTTTGTGTTTATATTTCATGCATTAATCTTTACCGATATAGCAATTAACTATTAGCACTGTCTACCGACATACTTAACTGGTTTACCGGTATTAAGCATTAAGTTGGTTAAGTTGTTTTTGGTTTGAATTTATTTGACAAGTGATTCACCCCCCTTCTCAGTTGTCTCCGGGTCCTAACATATTCTTCATTGAAGGGCTCTTGTTTAGGTTGCTACACCCTTTCTTTAATGTCATCTCATACCATGCATATATATATGTATATGTATATGTAATATGGAATTTTATAATATGGTTGTTGTGTTCACAACATAATTCATGTATATGTATGTATATGTATTTGTATGCATATGTATGTACCAACGTATATGCATATGTGTATGTATTTGTATATGCATATATGTATGTATCTATCTACATATATGCATATGTGTATGTATGTATGTGAAATGTTAAATCAGTCAAAATATTATGCTATATAATTTGCCAATCAGAACTTAGAGTTACGTGGCTTCTTATTCTTGTTACCAAATTTGTGCTTGCATACAATATTGTAAGGATGAATTGATGTAGGAATGTTACTACCCATGGTTATTACATTTTTTTTAAGGAATTAGAGAGTGTTGAGACATGAATTGAGTACATGGACGATCATCATATGAATGAAACTGTGTTTGTTAACACACTAAACCTATAGGGAGATTTTTCTCTAATTGCATCTACATTTTATAGAATAGAATAATTTTTCCTTTTACCACTATCACATTGTAGATTTTATGCACGTGTATGTTTTTATTGTTGTATGTAATCAGTTAGTTTCTCAAGTGTATCAAACTATTTTGGTAGGCATGTGAAGAATCATGGAAGTTTAATATAAGACATCAAATCGTAATCACACATAAAGTCTTCATGACTTTACTTTGGCAATGACCTAGCAGACATCATGTTTTGTTTTCTATTATTATATGTTTGTTATCTATTGTGATATCTATACATACATACATACATACATACATATATATATATATATGTATGTATGTATATATATACATATGCATACATACATACATACACATACACATACACATACACATACACATACACATACACATACACATACACATATATATTTATATGTATATGTATATGTATATGTATTTATACATGCATATATACATATATACATACATAATATATATACATATATATGCAACATGTATATATACATATATGTATGTATGTGTAATTGGTATGATAAAATCAAACTTATTCATTTCAATTTCTATAATTTGTAATGTACATTTCTTAATTCTTTATTGTTGTAAACAATATGGCGGCAAGCAACAAACTTAGAAAATGATAACCATAAAATACATATGACTGAAACATAAAGTCTTTAAGTGATATGACATACATGCATACATATACGTACATATATGTATGTATGTGTACATGTACATGTACATGTATATATATCTATATGTATGTATGTATGTACATGTATATATACGTATGTAGGTATATACATGTATAAATATGTATGTATGTGTAATTGTTATAATGAAAGCAAAGTTATTCATTTCAATTTCTATAATTTGTAATGTACATTTCTTAATTTTTTATTTTTGTAAACAATATGGTTGCAAGAAACAAACTTACAAAATGGTAACCATAAAATACATGTGACTAAAACATAGAGTCATTAAGTGATAAGACAAAATACTTATGACTGAAAGATAGTCGAAAAAAGTGATACACATACACATACACATACACATATACATATATATTTATATGTATATGTATATGTATTTATACATGCATATATACATATATACATACATAATATATATACATGTATATATACATATATGTATGTATGTGTAATTGGTATGATAAAATCAAACTTATTCATTCCAATTTCTATAATTTTTAATGTACATTTCTTAATTCTTTATTGTTGTAAACAACATGGCGGCAAGAAACAAACTTAGAAAACAATAACCATAAAATACATATGATTGAAACATAAAGTCTTTAAGTGATATGACATACATGCATACATATACGTACATATATGTATGTATGTATGTATGTATGTATGTATGCATGTGTACATGTACATGTACATGTATATATATCTATATGTATGTATGTATGTATGTATGTACATGTATATATACGTATGTATGTATATACATGTATAAATATGTATGTATGTGTAATTGTTATAATGAAATCAAAGTTATTCATTTCAATTTCTATAATTTGTAATGTACGTTTCTTAATTTTTTATTTTTGTAAACAATATGGTTGCAAGCAACAAACTTACAAAATGGTAACCATAAAATACATGTGACTAAAACATAGAGTCATTAAGTGATAAGACAAAATACTTATGATTGAAAGATAGTCGAAACAAGTGATACAAAAAACAAATAGAACTGCAACACTTTACATGAATACCAATAAAAAATTGAAACCTTGTATTCATTTTCTTGTCACCTATTACAAATGTGAGGTTCCAAATATAACAACAACAACAATATGCCATTTTAAAATCATATCAAAGTTATATCTTAAAATATGAACCAGAAATATATATGTCTGAACCAAAAATATATGATTTGTTTTGCAAAGCAAATCCCCAAAACATGCTACTACATGGATCAAAAAACCAAATTCATTACAAACTTAATCAATTTTTCATATGGCTAGAAAAAGGAGGTAGTGTCACATATCCTAAGGTAAACCTGAAGTCTATGCACCATGATGCAGAGGCAACTCCTGGTAAACCTGAAATCTACCAAACAGGACAATACCTTAAGATTTAAATTTGGACAACTGTTGGTAGGTTTGTTTTTCTACTTTCAAGGCTATTTTATGGGAGTCAGTGATATTCAATGGTCTGCTGACCAACCGATTACCAAACAAATCAGAGAAAGTCTTCAAGTGATGGGAACCGGTTATCCTAAAGTCTTGAACAAATACTTTGATGAATTCAGATGGAAGATGAGCCAGAGGATGAGGATATCTTGCGATATTGTCAAGAAGTATGAAGAGGACATCTGCTTTACCATCAGAGTAGATGAGTGCATAATGGAGGTGGTTGAGCCCAGAAAGGAAGAAGTGGATCCCATGGGATATGATGTGATGTATGACATGCTCGATGGGTATGCCTCTACCCTACTTGCCTCGCTTCTTGATCCAAAGAAGAAGAGAACCGACACCTACTTGGAAAGGGTAACACCGGTTGAAGAGCCCTCAGTGAAGAAGGGAAAGGCAGTGCCATCGGTATTGACATTGGTTACTTCAGCAAGTCCTAAAGTGACCAAGTGGTCACCGGCCAAGAAGAAACCAGAAGTTGCACCTGCCAAGGTTTTTGAAAGAAAGTGGAAGAGTAAGAACAACTCACCAGATTCTAAGGATACAGAACCTGAAGTGCAACCTAAAAAGACTAGGAAAATGAGGAAGAAAGCAAAGACAACCAACAATGAACCAGCATCATCGACACTGGTAAATATAGACATTTCCTCTTACAAACCATTGACACATTGTCAAAAAACTATCAAGTATATTAGGAGAAAAGTGCTAAGTGATTTAATAGATCATTTTGATGATTTTAATGACAATGAAAAGGAGGAAGTTGAACATGAAGTTATTCAATATTTATGTATTAATGACCAGTCGCCATCAGAAATTAGATTTGTGACACTAGATTCTTTATACAATTCTTTAGATAACAAATGGTGTATTGCCATAGAAAAGGAATAGGAAATAAGAGAGGAAATTTTTCCACAATATTTTCCTGATGTGTCAAATTCAGAGCTCTATGAAATTATGGATAAATACAAAGGCCTCTTCTTCATGAGAAGATGAAGACTCTTGTTACTGGAAGGCAAAGTCCTTGAAGTGGTGAAAGATACACACTCACATGCCAAAGCCGCTCTGAAATTGCACCAAGTGTTTGAAGCCAACAAGAAGATTGAACAAGAACTAGAAACTGGAAAACTGGATGAAGTATATGACAGTGAAGGAGAATCAGTTACTGAACAGAGAGACACTATTGACGTTGATGCCTTAGATGTTGAAAATGTCACTCCGGATGTAGCAAAGGAAAAGGATGATAAAGAGAGAGTGGACAAGGAAAAATAGGACAAATAAAAGGTTGACAAAGTGCAAGCGGAGAACAAGAAAAAGGAAGATGAGGAGAAAAAGAAACAAACAGAAGATGAGAAGAAGAAATAGGAAGAGGAGAAGAAGAAACAAGTGGAAGAGGAGAAGAAGAAAAATGAAGAGGAGAAAAGGAAACAGGAAGAGGAGAAGAAGAAAAAGGAAGAGGAGAAAAGGAAACAAGAAGAGGAAAAGAAGAAAGAAGAAGAGAAGCAGAAGGAAGAAGAAAGGAAGAAGGATGAAGAGAAGAAAAAGAAAGAAGCAGAGGAGCAAGAGAAGGCAGAAGAGGAAAAGAAAAGAGCTGAAGCAAAGAAGGAAGCAACAAAGAGCACACATGTGGAGACACCAAAGGCAACCAGTAGTCAAGCCAAATTGGCTGACATTACCAGTCCTATTGACCTCCAATCTGCAAATGAATCGGAGCTACTCCAAATTATTAAGCTTGCACAAGAGAGACTGGAAGCATTAAGGAGGAAAAATGAGCAAGATGTTATTCAAACTATGGTTGAAACTCTTACCAATTTGATTCCTAGTACTAACCTCCCTAGTACCGATTCTTCTTTGGACCAGCTAAAACTTCTATGCACAGTTGTGGAGGACCAAGTACAAAGCCTGGAAGAGGTTGCTGAAGCTAACACACAAAAGAAGCATCAAAAGGCACTGAACACTTCCTTAGTGAAGAAACTAAACGAGCTCCAGTCTGAACTTCAAAAAGAGCAGAAAGACATAAGAGATGCTATGGATGAGGGAAAACTACTGCTAAGTAAGATAAGCCAACTCCATCTATTTTGTGATGATGTGCTTGCACAGAAGGAAAAATTGCAATCTGATTTGCAAGAATATATAGGCACCTTTAAGATGCCCTATGATTCCTTCACTACATATGGGCAAACTGTTCACTAGTTTCAGCTCCAGTCTGCTAGAATCGAGTTGGAGATCAGCAACCAGACCTGAGATTTACAGGAACTTCAACTGGTTCTACTACCCAGAATGCAAATACTTTAGAAGTGCTATCTCCATTTGGATGCCTTAACATTCACTCAAGAGATGAGTACCTTAGATGCCATGGAAGAACAGGTATCCCAGGTGCAAATAGAAAGTGAGGTGGCTACCTCATTAATTGAGTCATGGTCTTTATCCATGAAGACCTTTATGCAAGACTTTAAATCAGTTTTTGATAAGTTTCACTCATTATTGTCATAAACATTTATTATATTAATGATAATGAGAAACAGGGGTTATTCTGTAATACTTTGTCATTGTTGGCAAAGGGGGAATAGTATTTTGTATTTAAAATTTTGGTGAATGTTATGTGTACTTTCATGTTATCTCTTTAAGGGAGTAGTATACATTGTATTTTCTGCAAAAGGGATAGTGTATATAGTGTATATGCTTAGGGGGAGTAATTTTGATTATGGCATATTTTTGTTGTAAAACACTTAGATGTCAAAAAATTTCCTAAGTGTTGCCATCAATGCCAAAGGGGGAGATTGTTGGCATTTTTGATGATGATGTTGTGATTGTCATTGATGGACACACACTTGCTTTGAGATCACTTTTTGTATGTATAAGTTATGCTCAACTGGTATTTGTTCCAACTGGTAATATATATTATAGTCTTTAGGCTATTGGTGTTTTGCAGAAAGTGTTTACCGATCTCAAGCGGTATGAAGACCCAAAGCAGTATGAAGACCTCAAGCGGTTCGAGGATCCCAAAGTGGTTGTTATCATTTTCCCAGTCTTCATTTTTGACAACCAGTAATCAGTTAAATGTATGAATTGGTATTACTCTGTGATGAGTTACCAACCAATATTTTTGTGATGAGTTATCATCCACCAACACTTTGGCGGTGATTTTGTGTCGTGTTACCAAATGTGTCTAGATGCACTGAACCTAGGAACTTGCAATCTAATCCTATTGGACTAACATGAAATCAGATTCCTTTAATAAGGACATCATGTCTAGGGTTTGTGTACAACTTAGGGTTTTAGGTGGTTGATGAGGTTTTTGTATGTGCGATCATAGAAGAGAAGACAAGGTCTATATGAAGAAGAAGAGTATGGAGATATTGAAGACTAAAGTAATGCTAAAATGCATTAACAATGAGCTATCAAGGATCTAACTAAGCAGACTATGTTATTTGCTAGATCACTCACTTGTTGATTACTCAATGATGAATGGTGAGTACCAAACCGGTACTGAGAGGGGGGTTGAATCAGTACAATAAAAAACACTTACCTAAAACTAGTTAGACAACAAACACTGCTAATTACTAGCAAACAGTAACACCAGTCTGAAACATAGTACAACTGGTAAAGCTAAGAATGATTGTGACAAGCATTAATCAGTTAATCACTTAGCTTTCTACACAACTTAATACTACACTTTCATTTCACCCTTATGCATGAAGAGGTAATCTATCATCAGAAATATATTAACAGCTAGTTCAACATGGTTTACCTTCAGACACAAATCACTTAAACCATCACATGAAAAAAATCACACATGACACACAAATTTTTCGCGTGGAAACCCAACTGGGAAAAACCACGGTGGGGATGAATACCCACAAGCTATTTTTGAACTCTTTAGAAGTCCGCTATTCTAGGAGCCTAGTCCAGTTAAAGACTATTACAACAGGTTCTGTTAGGAACCGATCCTGCTAGGGATCACTCGGTTAAGGGATGGCTAAATACCCGATTAAGGGTTAAACCCTGTTAGAGGTTACCTTGTTAGAGGATTTCATGAACTCAATGGCTTTGAGTCACCCTGTTAAAGGATTTACAACAAGCTAGTTAAAGCTACTCGGTTAAGGGATTTTCAAACTATTGAAGTGGTTAAAGATCAACAGGTAATACAATGATCTAGTAACAACACTCAATGCTAATGCAGATCCGCTTTAGTTCCTTCCTTCTGCACACACACTATGCAGGCATCAATCCTCTTATCTGGTCTGGCAAGAATCACATATCTCTGCACTTAGATGCACACACACCATTTGCCAACAACCTCAACATGCAACACAACATCGACCTTATAGAAAAGAGATAGGTCAGTAGCATAAACCCTAAACAATAAACATTTAGGTTTACCAATATAGTTAGTTCAATCTTGACCGTTAATCACATTGCATTTGACTACAATGGTCTTGAATAGATTTCAAGGCATTCTCCATCACTTGTTCTTCACCGCTTCAAGGAGGCGATAACCCATCACATGTTCTCCACCATTGATAGGGACTTTGCACATTCCTGAGGTAGATAGGATCGATCTCCTTCATGCAAGATCCTTCACGCACTCAAGTTAACGTGGCAACATGATCTGATTTTTGTTACAATGCTAACTCATCACACAAGCTTTGAAAAATTCAACCGGAAACCCTGAAGTTGAGACTACCAACCGATAGTCATGCAAAACCTTCATATACCGGTTCTCATGCCAACATACCAGTTTACCTCAAACAAACATACCACTTCACCTTTTCACATATACCGGTTCACAATGTTATATCGGTTCTCACATATACCGGTTCTTGGTATCATAGCGGTTCTCTTTGCCGGTTGCTTAACTTCAATTAACTTCAATATACTGGTTCACTTGACAACACATTGTCATCAATAACAATAACTGGTTCACTCTCCAACATATTGACATTAATGACAACATACAATATCACCATGTCAACATATTCTGCACAAATGCCAACAATCTCCCCCTTTGGCATTGATGACAATATACAAAGATATCTCTCTTTCTGCATCACATCTTCTTCCCCAAATTTGCAGATATCTTCTCCCCCTTTGACAACAATGCCAAAGTGGAGGCACAAGCTTACCACGTTCCACTATGCAGCTCCCCCTGAGGAGTAGCATCCTTCAACACATCAATCCTAAAAAAGATTTGACAATGCAATACCTGACTGATGTGGAGCACATAACTTTAGTTCACCTCTTGAAGGGGAAACACCCCTAATTCACCTCTCTAATAGGTAAATATAGCCTTCGGTAGAGGCTTGGTGAATATGTCTGCTAATTGCTCCTTACTGGAAACATGCTCCAATATAACCTCTTTGTTCTGAACCTTTTCCCTCAAGAAATGATACTTGAGCTCAAAGTGCTTGGTTCTAGCATGTAAAACCGAATTCTTGGAAATGTTAATTGCACTTGTATTGTCACAAAATATGCTTACCAGTTTAGATACAGGAACTTTGAAGCCATTCAATACATACTTCATCCAAATAGTCTAGGTGCAGTTCATAAAAGCTACAACATACTCCACTTTTGCTGTAGACTGAGAGATACAACCCTGTTTTTTACTCATCCATGAGACCCGTCTACCACCGAGAAAGAATGCACCACCGGTTGTGCTCTTTCGGTCATTTACATTACTAGCCCAATCAGCATCTGTGAACACTTTCAGGTTGAAATCGTTATTGTATGGATACCATAACCCATAGTCAATAGTTCCCTTCAGATATCTTAGAATCTGCTTGACTGCTACCAAGTGGGATTTTCTAGGGCTTTGCTGAAACCGAGCTGTAATACCCACTGCATGTGCAATGTCCGGTCTGCTATGCACTACATAATGCAGCTTACCAATCATTGATCGGTATTCTTTCTCATTTACCAATGCCGAGTCATCCTCTTTTGATAGCTTACAACCGGTCACCATCAGTGTACCAATCGATTTACTATCTTCCATGCCAAAGGTCTTCAACACCTCTTTGACATACTCGGACTGAGTAATAAAGATTCCATCTTTCATTTATTGAATCTGCAGTCCAATGAAGAACTTAATCTCCCCTATGAGTGACATTTCAAACTCCTTTTTCATCTCATCAGCAAATTCATGACTCATCTTGTCATCACCTCCAAAGATGATGTCAACAATAAATACTTCACGGATCAGAATCTGATCTCCTTTTGATTTCAAGTAGATATTGCTATCTTCACTTGTTCTTTCAAATCCAATCTTCACAAGATGGGAGTGCAAGCATTCATACCATGCTCTAGGTGCCTGCTTCAGTCCATACAAGGCTTTATGTAGCCTACACACCATGTCACTGTCTTTTGATAGGGAAAAACCATCTGGTTGCTCTATATACACCTCCTCTTCAAGTATTCCATTTAAAAATGCAGATTTTACATCCATTTGGTATACCTTGAATCCTTTAAAAGCTGCATATGCAAGAAGCATACACACTCCTTCTAATCTTGGTACTGGAGAAAAGGTTTCTCCATAGTCTTCTCCTTCTTCTTGAGCATATCCTTTGCATACTAGTCTAGCTTTGTTCCTTACCACTGTGCCATCCTCATTTAGCTTGTTTCTAAAAACCCATTTGGTTCCAATGTCATTTTTATGCTCCGGTTTGGGTACCAAAGACCATGTACCATTCTTCTCTATCTGGTCAAGTTATTCTTCCATTGCCTTGATCCAGTCTTCATCTTTATGTGCCTCTTTGAATGATTTAGGCTCAAATTCAGAGATCATACAAGAATTCTCTCTGACCTTTCTTCTTGTAAGGATTCTTGCATCCTTATCTCCTATGATCTACTTTGGATCATGATTCAGTTTGACATATTGAGGAATGCTCTTGACTGATTCCTCATGCATTTCTTCTTCATCCTCATCTTCATCAGCATCAACATTTATCAGTGTAGGAACACTGTTACTGGTACTTGGCTGATTAGCAACTGGTTCCCAGAAGGTTACAATCGGTTCATTTACCACTTCCTTGCTGTTGGTTTCCTCAGGCTTCTCATAGGTTTCATCAACTCTAACATTGATGCTTTCAACAATTCTCTAAGTCCTATTGTTGAAACATTTGAGAGCTTTACTCTTGCTGGAATATCCTAGGAATATTCCCTCATCACATTTAGAACAAACTTGTTCAGATGTTCACTCCTCTTGATATAACATTGGCTACCAAATACTCTAAAGTAGCTTACCACTGGTGTCTTACCGGTCCAATACTCATAAGGAGTCTTATCCTTTTTAACTTCTTGATGAGTACCCGGTTCATTGTGTAGACTGCAGTGCTCACCACTTCTCTCCAAAAGGTGTGAGCAACCTTTCCTTGGATCAACATAGTTTTAGCTGCTTCAACCATAGTCCGGTTGTTTCTCTCTACTAGGCCATTCTGCCATGGAGTTTGGGGGGCAGATAGTTGCCTCTTGATGCCATTCTCTGCACAATATTTATTGAATTCACTGGAAGTGAATTCCCCTCCTTGATCAGTTCTAAGGCATTTGATTCTTCTACCACTTTCCTTTTCTACCAATGCTCTAAAAGATTTGAACTTTCCAAAAGCTTTAGACTTGTCCTTCAAGAATGTGACCCACATCATTCTTGAGCAATCATCTGTAAGAATCATGAAATACCTATCTCCATGAACACTCCTAGTTTTCATAGGACCACAAAAATCAGTATGCACAAGATCAAGTAAATTGTCTATTGTGAAAGATTTACCTTTGAAAGTTGAGGAAGACATTTTCCCAGTTGACATTCTCTGCACAAAATATTTTTTGGTTTGCTCAGCACCAACAATCCGCTAACCGCCTTGGTCCTACTAGCCTTCACAATGTTATCAAAGTTTACATGGCAGAGTCTCCTATGCCATATCCAGCTATCATCAAACTTAGCCATAAGACATGTACTTACAGTTGCATTTAGCTGAAATAAGTTACCTTTGGTCTGCATATCAGTGGGTATCATTTCATCATTATTTCCTTTTATTTTGCACAATCCGTTTTTGAATTTCAGAGTGAGTCCACTATCATTCAGTTGGGCAACACTCAATAAGTTGTGTCTCAGACCTTCCACCCAGTACACATTGTCAACATTGCTCTTTCCATTCAGAGAGATGGACCCTCTTCCTTTGACCATACATGGTGCATAATTACAAAAATGAGCCACATCACCATCATATTCTTCAAAAGATAGAAACTTTCTCTGGTCACCAGTCATATGGTGAGAACAGCCACTGTTAATAATCCACTCATTGGAATTATCAAAGTGGGAGACAAGAGCCTTCTTGTCTAACATATCTTCCTTTACTGCAACAAACACAATATCTCAATTTTCTTCATCTTTCGATTCTTCATCTGTGACACCTTCATCAACTGCTACAAAATAGTTTCTTTGGTTTCCTCCTTTGAATTTATTGAACCTTTCTGATTTGTCCTTGTTGTCACCATTAGGACAGTTTATAGCAATATGTCCTATCTAGTTACAAGAAAAACATTTCAAAGGGAGCTTACCTCTCTGTATTTACTGGTTCGCTTAGGAAGTCTCTTGGCAAGAAGAGCTTCAAATTCCATCAGAATCTCCTCATCATCTATTTCTCGGCTCTGTCTTGGTTCACAACTGGTGCTTGCTTCTTTTCCTTTTCTGGATGGTGCAGCAAAAGCTCTAAAAGCTGATTCAAACTTTTGAACACTGCCATCAAAACTATTTAGCTCATAGGCTATTAATTTTGCAATGATGGAGTCTAGGGATACCTTAGTCTTGTCTATTGACCTCAACTCCTGAATAGCAACAACCCTTATTGCATAGACTGGTAATAAAGATCTCAAAACTTTGCTAACAATAGTGGAATCTTCCATTTTACCACCTACACTCTTGATATCTCCAACAATAGTTTTGATTCTTATTCCATATTGTTGAATGGTCTCACCTTCAACCATCGACATGTCTTCAAACTTCCCTCTAAGGATTTCTTCCTTAGCTTGTTTTACGTTCTCATTACCGCCATAGATATTCTTAAGAGTATCCCATACTTCTTTGGGACTATCTTTATCCTGGACATCAATAAACTCAATGTCAAATAAGCTGCTGATTAGGGCTTCCATGACCTGCCCATTCTCCTAGATCTCTCTCTTGATCATCGGTGAGAGTACCAGTAGGAATAACATAAGCATTCTCAACATAGCTCAAATGTTGAGCACCCATGCTTCTGATTTATATCTTGATTCTGTCCTTCCATATTTTAAAGTTATCTTTGTTGAACTTTGGACCTTCCCTCTTCATCATTCCAATAGGATCTTTCCCTCAAGAGGTTAAGCTTACAACACAGAGGACCTAGAGGATGCTCTGATACCAATTGATAACTCAATAATGAATGGTGAGTACCAAAACGGTACTGAGAGTGGGGGTGAATTAGTACAGTCAAAAACACTTACCTAAAACTAGTTAGACAACAAACACTACAAATTACTAGCAAACAGTAACACCGGTCTGAAACATAGTACAATCGATAAAGCTAAGAATGATTGGGATAAGCATTAATCGGTTAATCACTTAGCTTTCCACACAACTTAATACTACACTTTCATTTCACCCCTATGCATGAACAGGTAATCTATCATCAAAAATATAATAACAGGTAGTTCAACATGATTTATCTTCAAACACAAATCACTTAAACCATCACATGAAAAAAATCACACATGACACACAGATTTTTCACGTGGAAACCTAACTGGGAAAAACCATGGTGGGATGAATACCCACAAGCTATTTTTGTACTCTTTAGAAGTCCACTCTGTTAGGAGCCTAGTCCGGTTAAAGACTGTTACAATAGGGTTTGTTAGGAACCGATCCTGCTAGGGATCACCCAATTAAGGGATGGCTAAATACCCGATTAAGGGTTAAACCCTATTAGAGGTTACCTTGTTAGAGGATTTCATAAACTCAATGGCTTTGAGTCACCCTGTTAAAGGATTTACAACAAGCTAGTTAAAGCTACCTGGTTAAGGGATTTTCAAACTGTTGAAGTGGTTAAAGATCAACAGGTAATACAATGATCTGGTAATAGCACTCAATGCTAATGCAAATCCGCTTTAGTTCCTTCCTTCTGTACACACACTATGCAGGCATCAATCCTCTTATCTGGTTTGGCAAGAATCACATATCTCTACACTTAGATGCACACACACCATTTGCCAACAACCTCAACATGCAACACAACATCAACCTTATAGAAAACAGATAGGTCAGTAGCATAAATCCTAAACCCTAAACATTTAGGTTTACCAATACAGTCGGTTCAATCCTGACCGTTAATCACATTGCATTTGACTACAACGGTCTTGAGCAGATCTCAAGACATTCTCCATCGTTTGTTCTTCACCGCTTCAAGGAGGCAATAGCCCATCATGCTTTCTCCACCATTTATAGGGACTTCGCACATTCCTAAGGTAGATAGGATTGATCTCATTCATGCAAGATCCTTCACGCGCTCAAGCTGACGTGGCAACATGATCTAATTTTCATTACAATGCTAACTCATCACACAAGCTTTGAACACTTCAACCGGAAACCCTGAAGTTGAGACTACCAACTAGTAGTCATGCAAAACCTTCATATACTGGTTCTCATGCCAACATATAGGTTTACCTCAAACAAACATACTACTTCACCTTTTCACATATATCGGTTCACAATGTTATACCAGTTCTCACATATACTGGTTCTCTTTGCCGGTTGCTTAACTTCAATTAACTTCAATATACTAGTCACTTCATAGCACATTGTGATCAATAACAATAACCGATTCACTCTCCAACATATTGACATCAATGACAACATACAATATCATCATGTCAACATATTCTGCACAAATGCAACCAGTTGATGAGGTTTTTGTATGTGCGATCATACAAGAGAAGACAAGGTCTGTATGAAGAAGAAGAGTGTGGCGATATTGAAGACTGAAGTAATGCTGAAATGCATTAACAATGAGCTATCAAGGATCTAACTAAGCAGACTGTGTTATTTTCTAGATCACTCACTTGTTGATTACTCACATCTTTGGCAAGTCTGAAACCCTTAACTGGGTAGGCCCAGAAAAGCCTTTGTAAATCCTCTAACAAGGTGGTTCACAATTGTGGATCGGAAATCCTCTCACAAGGTAGTTTTTAATCGGACTTATCTCCTAACAGTGATTGAGATTCCTAACAGGATCTGTTTTGGTGAAGAACATTGTATGACCTTAACCGGTCTGGTTTCTATTATGTAGATAGTTACTTGTGAGTTTCAGCTCACCATAGTTTTTCCCATTTGGGTTTCCACATCAAGACCTCTTGTGTTATGGTGACTGTGCTCTTGTGGGTGAATGCCTTATTTATTGTTTGGTTTGCATTTGTTTTAACCAATTTGTTAGTAAATGTGTTATACTAGTTTACTGCTAAACTATTTAAGTGTTTGAGTTCAGTATTTTTTGGTATACTAATTCAGCCCCCCTCTTAGTATTCATCATTTTTATCAGCTTGTTTTTCTTTCTTTTTAGCTACCTTTTGTTCTTGATCAACCTTGGCTTGCTCTTGTCTGTTCGCCTTCTCCTATTTTCTAATCAACCTCTCCTCATCATCTTGCACTTTTCTTGCTTCATGTTTTTCCTTTCTCTCCCTCATCTAGTCCTTTTTATGCAGTTGCAACTCTTAATTTCTCTTCTTTTATGCCTCTTGTTCATTAACCATGTCAATGTAGGCATGAAATGTCAATATCTATGATTGCCTACTCAAACAAATAACTCTAGTATGAATTCCACACAATGTTTGTTGCACCCTTTGCACTGGAAGTCTTAAGAATCTACTGGTTGACATCACTATTTGCTGACCATATTTTTGGTTGCATGACATGAATTCGGTCTCTTAGTCATCTATTTCATTGTCATATTCAAAATGAGCAGTACCATGTTGGTCCTAATTTTTTGCATTTGTAAAGTAATGAATGATCTCCACAGGATCATTTGGTGGGGAAGGCAAGGAAAAGGTGACCTCCTCCTCGAGAAAACTCAAACCTTCTACCTGTGTTGGTAATCTCATACCTTCAACTTGTGTTGGCAAGCTTACACCTTTTTCTTATGTTGGCAAACTCAGACCTTCCACTTGTGATGGCAAACTCAGACCTCTTGCTTTTATATATTCATTATGTGAAGGTTGGTCCACATGTTGATTATAATTTTGAACAAAAGTATTGATTTGATCCTCATTGTAACCATTAATATGTAAGAAGGTCTCAACTACTATATACTAAGGATCATCTTCCATTGTAATTGCATCACTATCTCCTCCAATAGTTTGTACTTCCTCTTCAACTGTGAAGGCCTCCCTTGGCCTCATATCCCTGTCAAGTGTAGATCACTTTAGTGACCATATTACAATTCTATGGAAGCAAATTATGATGTTGCATGGAGTCTACACTTGTCTAAATGATTTACTTCCAAGATTTTCCAATTTTTCCCTTCCAATTTCAATCCGGGGGTGGTTTACCATCCATATCGTTCTTTGTTGTTTGAAGTAATTATTGAAAAGAGAGAAAAAACTGACATCCAATGGTTGTAGTTTGTGAATGGTATGTGTTAGCAATGTGAGAAATTATATTCCTATATTCCTTACTTCTTCTATTATCTTGAAGGCCACATTGCTACCATGACTATCAAAGATAAGAAGAGATCTATTTGTGGGTAAAACCCCACTGGGGATCGAGGTAGAAAAATCTTCCAACCAATTAAAAAATAATTCCTTTGTCATCCATGCATGTTATTGAGCTACCATGAATGCCCTTGGCTCACAATTGGCAATGTAGTTTCTCATGCGTCTCTTTAATTTAAACAAGTAAAACCCAGGGATGATATACATAGCTACACTTACACAAGCTAGCAATGTGATCCCCTCTCTAATTTTTGAGATGTGGTACACATGCCAAACCTAATTTAGCAAGTAGTCTCATGTCATAGTTACTACTAGTCTACATACTGGTCTCATCGCAGTTCCAAATTGTACTTGATTTATAATGGTGAAAGTTGTACATTTTCTCCAAGTTATCATATAATGATGACACAATGGAAGGCTGCAATATAATTGTTCTATTAGTGTCAACTCCTTCTTCTATTCTGATTGTCAAATCGAGGTGCCTCTTTCAAAAATCAACCCACCATGACCTCCATGGCATCCCATTCAAGAATAGATTATTCCTAGATCCAGCTTTTTGGGCAATTTTTTATTGTACTTGATTGACTTGAAGTCCATGGACAATATCGACCATGTCCTTATTGTTGGAAACATGATTGTTGTTGCACCAAAAGATCGACCTATTAATGCCTAATACAACCACTTTACTCATGTTACAAACTCATCACTTGTACTACACAACACAAGGAGACCAATGGTGCACACCTTGCAACAATCCCCCCCAGTGCAAGTGGGGGATTTGAACCCGTGACCATCTCTGATACCACTTTTTCAAAATACAGTTGTCATTGCACCAAAAGATCAACTTGTTAATGCCCGATACAACTGTGTGACACATGGAATCCACGAGAGGTGGTTAAGTCATGTCGCAAACCCATCGCTTGCACTACACAACATAAGAAGATCAAGGGTACACACCTTGCAACACTTACACTGTTGAACAACTTCAACTTTTCCTTCTCAAATAAGATGGTTCATGGTCCCTTCCTTTTCATGGTGGTAACTCCCAGCAGCCATGACCTCAAATTGCTTGGAGGGATCCCCCACTTGATTGTTTCAGCCTTGATTGACATGCTATTGTCTTCAATATCGGTAACTACACTTTTCACATCATTGATGGACCATTTCTTGATGGAGACATGTGCTTGCATATTGTTTGATCAAATATTGTTGATAGATGGTTAAACTTCTAGTTGTGGATGATAGGTTGTTTCTTTCAGACTTTCAGGAACAACACATTTAAGAACATCTCCTTTGTTGGGGATTGTTGTGACCTCCTTAGTAGACTGCGAACCAGAGAAGTGCACTCCATGAGTGACTCAAATTATGTGCCTCCCACTTGATCTATTTCCCTTTCCCTTTTTACA
Organism: Cryptomeria japonica; assembly: GCF_030272615.1. NCBI lineage: Eukaryota > Viridiplantae > Streptophyta > Pinopsida > Cupressales > Cupressaceae > Cryptomeria > Cryptomeria japonica. The sequence goes on along the minus strand of NC_081407.1, from coordinate 302,873,104 downwards.
ACATGCCATCAATTTCAGTGAACCTGCAACCATATTATAACCAACATTACTTGTAATTAAAGTATAATTTTTTTTGTAAATAACATAAACATAAACACGAATAAGTGAATAATGAATTATTTTCATGTTTTAAGCACAAAGAAGTATTTAATATATGTCTTTAGAATCTATCTTTTGACATTTGAAAAAAAAGGAGAGTATTTGATTTAAGCACATGGACTTATTCTAGGTATGGCCATAGACTCTTTAGCTTTTGACCTTTTGAAAAATAGGCCCATTGGTCAACCTAACTATGCGAGATTAGTTGTAGATTCACACAAGAAAGTTGTTGGTGACTTCTATCAAGACTTAGCTCTTTAGAAATGACTTGTAATATAGAGGGGAATTTAGGATAGCTGCACCCAAATGAACTTAAAAGAGATTATTCCTCAATAGTAGGAATAAATGTCAAAGGGAAGGTTATAGGGAGACCTTCAAGCTTGGTTCAATTCCCTTCTTACAAACAATTATTTAAAAGTTTAAACTTATAGGCTAGAAATCAAATACTAAGATAAGCAAAGGAAGTGATAAATTGGTTAAAATCAATATCCTTGTTCTGTTGTCATTCAATTTATGTCTTTAAAAGTGAAAAAATCTATCTAGAGGAGGACTAGAAACCTCACGAAAGGTTCAAGAAGAATAAACCATAACAAAATTAAAACAGGTCATTTCATACAAGCAAAAATCACAAGCCCATAAAAAATCCCTTGTATCTCTTAGCACACTTTAGAGGAAACCCATAAACTAGAATATAAAGGATTTATAAATGACCATTTGCATCTCAATGAATAATTGGCCAGGAAACACTAAAAGAAAAGGAAATGCAGGGACACAACTAAAGCATAGGAAAAAGATAACTCAATAGACTATTAATGGGCATAGGGATAACAAATAGAAGTAAAATTTAGTCACATATAATCTAAAGAATCAACATTCTTCTTTATTGCACTAGTGTACTGTGGATTGGAAGGTTGCAAATTAGAAGTAGCATAAAATGCATGTGAAATCCATATTTATAAGAATATAGTTGATGCATCAGAGCATGTACATAAGTTCACATTGACTATAACAATTAGATGATAGATACATATTTACATATGTATACATATACATATACATATGTATATACATGTGCATATGGACATGCACATGTACATATGTATATGTATATATTACCAGATATAATTTGTGTGTTTTAAATATTCTTGAAACCTGTTAAGATATATAATCATGAAAAGTTTAACATAGATTGGGTTTTGAGGAAAAAAACACATAATACAAGATCTATTTGGTAGTCTATGTAATAAAATATTTATACAGTATTCTACATGTATAATGATGACACTAGTTTAACAAGTCCTACAAATCTAAATTACATTAAAAATAGCATCACCATTATCATCAATATCACAAAAAAACTACTAAATCAAATTTTCATAATTGATATAGATTTCATCCAGTCCATTTAGTTAATCAGTGACCTTTCTTTGGTATCGTTTTTCATAAAGAAGAGTAGACTCTAGAACCATGTTTCCTTGATTATATATATATATATATATATATATATATATATATATATATATATATATATATATATATATATATATATATATATATATATATATATATATATGAAATGACATTGAATACACACACACATATACACATGTACATAAATGCATATGCATATGTATATGTATATGCATATGCATATGTATATGTATAGTATATGTATCTGTATATGTATATGTATATGTATATGTATATGTATATGTATATGTATGTATGCATGCATGCATGCATGTATGTATGTATGTATGTATGTGTTTGAAATATGCTGAAATTTCTTATGTGTTATCATTGATGTCAACACTATGCTCTGGTTGGATATGGTTCTGTCTGATGGGGTTCACCTAGTTTGCTCAACACTTCACCTAGTTGGTGTTTCTCAATTCCACCAACTCGCCAAGCCTAGTTTCTCTCTAGACCTCCAAGTCCTTCTCAGTCTCTTCTAGGGATTTATTCTTGACCATTCTAAGGTGTTTTCTTCAAGTGTTTTGGATAGGAACCCTACCAATTTCACAGTGCTTCCCATGTGCTCAATTATGGCTTCTTAGCTTCAAATTGTCAAATTGACCTCCTACCATTGTGAGATGATGTAGAGCTATGGAGATGTCTTTTTTATGGTTTTAATGCATTTAGGGTCCATTTGAGGTTTGCAACCATTTTCTTTCTTTCTAATTTCAATATTTTGCCTAGAAAAGGGCTACAAGGAATTAGCCCAATTAGGCCTCCTAAAACCAGCTTTTTAGGGCTTGAGTGAAAATGGTCCAAAAGAATCCCTAGAAAGTTTGGTTTTTATTCAATGGTTCACCTAACCTCAAGATATTTTTGTGGTTTTGGCTTCTTATCCCACCGTTCAATATGCTAACCCCAAAATGATGGTTTTGAAGGGTTTCTAGGCCTTCTAGCCGATAGTGACTAGTCAAGTTGGTGTTTGAGAATTAAATGACCTTGTAAAGGCTCCTAATTGCATTTACAACTCTGTCCCAACCACATGGACCCCTCCAAAATCTTGGATGGTGATTTGGCATTCACTCTGGCACTTTGTACCACATTTTCACCTTATTTCCTCTAACCGGGTTGCTCCTGGACTCGCCTAGAATAAGGTGACAGTCATATTGAAACTCTTCTCCAGCACTTGTGCCTGCATATGTACACTATACAGGTGCTTTACCTTCATTTCCCAACAATCTGTGATGGCAGCACATGTGGAACTCATGGGGCAACCATTTTTACCAAAACCTGCTATATACAAACCAAAGCAAGAAAACACTAATGAAAACTATCTAAAAATCTTGAAATGGAACCAACAATACTATAACACACTTGAGAAACTCAATCCATTTTCAATTACAAAATGAGTAAAATCAAGCCAAAATGCTGCCAACTAGTTTGAAAATGAGTAGTTTCAGATTGTTGAACTTGCAAAAAACATTCTCCAACCTTGATATCCATACAAGAGAGGGTAATTATATATTTTACCACATGTGGAGTCATTCTAGGGCATTGTACAATCCCTAACTCCATCGCTAACCAATTCAGGACAAAAGTTGTCATGACAACTTTTTGCAACTTTGCATTTTTGCACTTTTTGGTCTTCTCAATCTATAAGACCTATTCTAAGTCATCACAAATGACTTTTAAAATGTTCCTAAGACTAATTTAACCCTCTCTAATGTCTATACCAAGTTTTGACACTTTTGACAGTCAAGAAGGTCAATTACCTACTCAAACCCACTATTTACACAAAAAATGCAAACCTAAGAAGAATGAAGTCAACCTGGGCCTACATTGACTCAAAACACTAACTCTTAGACCCTCTTGGAGTCCTTATTTACTACTGACTTATCTAGGGTTAGTAAAAGCCAAAATTGAGAAAACTAAAAAGTCTAAGTCCTAAGTGCTCCTGCACCACTGTCTCGACTGGTTGTTGCTATCTCGGTTGGACCTCTACCAGTTGGACTTGGTTATCAGTGATTCTGATCCAGTATGATCACATTAGTTGTTTCAGTTTTGGATGGTTATATGCTTGTCACATTCCATTGGTTCATGATTTGGTGCTCGGGAAGCTATCGCTTATGTTCTGGATTACTAGTTGATATTTCTTGGTACCAGTTGGTGATATTTGATGATTTGGTTAAGTGATTTTGGTCTGGCTTATAGAAATAGTTCCTAACACACTGAAGGCATTCTTGATCATGTCCTAATTGTTTAGTAGCTTTGCATTGGTTGGCGTGATGATTTGGTGGTCCTATTTGGATCTGGTTGGTCATTTTGTGTTATTTGCATTGAGGGTTTCTACCAGTTGGTGAAACATGTTGATATAGGTCTTAGCAGAATTTCTAGAGGATATAATTGTTTGGGAATTTGAATTAGGTCCATTCTATGTAATGTAAATCATAATATTGGTCTGGTGGTATCATGTGATGAAATTTTTGTAATTAAGGTTTATGGGTTTAGGGTTTAGCCGACCTTGTTATCAAGTTTGATGACCTGTATTTATAGGCGACCTATTCATGTAATTTGGATATCAGTATGGTTGTATACATTATTAGAGAGAGGTAATTGTGTGAACAGAGATATATCATTCAGTGAAGGGTTGCAAAGTTTTTGGTATTGCAAGGTAGACATTCGTGGTTAACCAAAACTATATCAAGCATTAGGAGATGCTATTTTCACAATTCATTTTCTTTGGATAGTAGTCCAATGTTTATGTAAGTCAGTGAGACTTCTCTTTTGTGATGAGCAGTGAGCTCTAGGTGGTTGGCTTGATTTCAAGTGCAATCCCCATTGTAATTATTTTAGATACTGCTACAAAAGTATTATCTGACTATGGGTAGGGTTTCCCACCATGGTTTTTCCCTTTGCAGGGTTTCCCACATCAAAATATTGGTGTTGTGTGTTCTATGATCTCATGCTTTATCTTTTATTGTGTTGTTTATATTGTGCTTTGGTAAATGATTTATAATCTGCATTATTTGTTTATACTTGTGGAAAACTGATTCACCCCCCTATCAACTTTCCTCTGGTATCAAAGATTCTAACAATTAGTATCAGAGTGAGGTCCTCTTTGCAGAAGCTTAACCAATTAAGAAGATCCAATGGAATCAACTTCTACATTTTATCCCTACTGGAAGGAGAGTCCCAAATTTGATGGTACAAATTACAAAATATGGAAGGAGCAAATGAAGATTCATCTAAGATGTCTTGGAGATGAAGTTTGGGAGATAATAGAGAAAGGGTATACACCTCATGATCCTAATTTTGGAAATCCGGCACCTCCTGATGAACAGAAAAATGTTGATAATGATGTCATAGAGAAAGAAGCTTTGTTAAGTGCCCTATTAGATGAGAAGTTGTTGAATGCCATAGAGCTAGAAAATGCAAAGCAGATATGGTTGAAGCTTGAAATGCTTTATGAAGGTGACCAAGCAGTATAGATTGCAAAACTTGAAGGTTACGGGGTGAGATATGAAACTTTGAAAATGGAAGAAGATGAGAAGATAATTTCTTTCATGGATAGAGTGAATGAGATTGTCATGGGAGTCAAATGCTACGGTGGAAATGTTAATGAGGATGAGTTTGTTTCAAATATTCTGAGAGTTCTACCTCTGGCTCACAAAATGAAGGCTACTACAATAAATGAACTTCAGACAATGTCAAATACCCCTGTTACCAGAGATACATTACTTAGGAAGTTGACTACTTTTGAACTTGAAGAACTTGGAGATCGGAGTGCTACTAAAACTGAGACTGCATTTAGAGCACCTACCTCTGGTAAGTAGAAGATAGACTGGAAGGAGTTGTATGCTAAATAATTGGAAGATATTGAGAGAGAAGATAAAGAACTTGAAGAGTTGGAAGCCCTAATTTCTAGAAGAATCTCTAAAGGACTGGTTGGAAGTAAGTATGAAGGAAAGGTTCCTTTAAAAAAAATTCATGCAATAAGATTGGTCATTTTTCTTCTAGATGTCCTAAAAGAGCTTCTATGAATCAAGAAAGATTTATGAGGAATTAAAAACCTAATCTGGAATATCAGAGTAGACCTAGATTTAGAAGGAATAAGGATAAATCATGTTACTATGCTGGTGATGATTATTTTGGTATTATTGATGATGATGATGAACCTGTGAGTGGATCCGATAATGGAAGCTCCGACAAAGATTGGGTTTTTATTGCCATCAAGGACGATTCTCTGGAACCTATCATTGATACAATCATACTGAGGAGAAAGCCCCAACTTCTAAATTTGAAGAGAAGGATGAATAGGTTATAGACAGTGGTTTCTCACATCACATGACTGACAACAAGAGGAAATTTCTGACTCTGCAAGAATTTGATGGTGGACTAGTCAGATTTGGAGACAACAAGACATGCAGGATCAAAGGAAAAGGAACAATAACTTTCGATAGAAAGACTAATACTGACAATGTTTATTATGTTGAAGGTTTTAAGCATAATCTTTTGAGTGTAGGTCAGATGGTGGATAGAGGATTTTATTTGCAATTCAAAGATGAAAGTGCAAGATTATCAATAGGTCTGGTTTGGAAATTGCATTCGGAACTTAGACCAAAGGAAATATCTTTCATTTGAACTCTAGTGAGAAGGCTTGTTTGATTTATCAGATTGATGAAAGTTGGCTATGACATAAGAGGACATGTCATGTGAATTTTGATTACATAGTGAAGATTAGTTCAACACAGGTTGTCAGAGATTTTCCCAAGATTATCAAGCCTCATAATCCGGTATGTAGAGAATGTCAAATGGGTAAGCAAGTTAGAACTTCTTTCAGAAGTATACATGATAAATCTAATGAAATTCTTGATCTTATTCATACTGATCTATGTAGTCTGACAAGGAATAAACATTTTCAAGGTGATAGATACTTTATGTTTCTTATTGATAATTACTCTAGAATGATGTGGGTTGCATTTTTGAAAGAAAAATCAAAAGCTCTTGAGAATTTCAAATTTTTTAAAGCTATGGTTGAGATAGAAACATGATTGAAGATAAAATGTTTAAGATCAGATCAAGGCAGTGAGTTTACATCTCGTGAGTTCAACAAATTTTTGTGAGAAGCATGGAATCGGAAGACAATTTTCTGCACCTAGAAATCTAGAGCAGAATGAAATAGTGGAAAGGAAGAACAAAACTATCTTAGATGCTGCAAGGTCAATGATGATGGAAGCCAAATTGCCTGATATCTATTGGAAGAGAAGCTGTCAATACTATGGTATACACTTTCAATAGAGCACACATAAAAGGTGATATCGGTAAGACTCGTTATGAATTATGGTTCGGTCATACTCCTACTGTCAGATATTTCAAAATTTTTGGAAGTAAATGCTATATTAGAAGAGATGATGCATTAGGGAAATTTGATCCTAGATGTGATAAAGGAATATTTTTGGGTTTTTCTACTAAGAGTAAAGAATACAGATGTTATAACAAATTATAACAAAAGACTGAATAGGATAATGGAAAGCATAAATGTCAAAGTGGATGAGTAAGGTAATTATATGATCATATCATATGACTACGGACCGAAAGATGAGATTGTCAGATCAGAACTAGTTGTGCAAGAATCAATTTAGAGCATTGATCTAGTTGGTCTGGTAAGATCAGAAAATTCCACAGTGACTATTGATGAGCAGAAAGAGTTAGAAAGTCAAGATAATTCAAAGACTCCTAGGTATGTAAAGCTGAATCATTATGAAGATCAGATCATTGGAGACAAGAGGAAAGGTGTGATGACAAGAAGAAGGTTAGCTGCTTAAGAGGTATGTTTAATTTCTCAAATTGAACCATAATATTTTATTGAAGCAAGTAAAGATGAGAATTGGATGAGAGCTATGGAAGGAGAAATGAATCAGATAGAAAAGAATAAAACATTGGAATTGGTTCCTAGGCCTAAAGATAAAAATGTTATTGGAACCAATAAGGTTTTTGGGAATAAATTAAATGAGGAAGGTTAGGTTGTAAGAAACATGACTAGATTAGTTTGCAAAGGATATTCATGGGAAGAAGGAGTTGATTATGATGAAACTTATGCTCTGGTTGCTAGGATTGAAGCGGTAGGACTATTTCTTGCCTATGTTACACACAAGAACTACAAGGTATATCAAATGGATGTTAAATGTGTATTTTTGAATGGAGATCTTGAGGAGGAAGTCTACATTGAGCAACTTGATGGATTTTCATTATCAAAGGACAAGGACATGGTTTGCAGATTGAAAAATCTTTATATGGAGTGAAACAAGCCCCTAGAGCATGGTATGTTGATAGTAACTTATATATAAGATTGAGCATGATGACATATTGATTATTGAAGTCTTTTTTGATGATATCATTTTTGAAGGAGAAGAAATTTTATGCATGAATTTTGTTGATGATATGAAGAATGAATTTGAAATTTTTATGATTGGAGAGATGAAGTTTTTATTAGGTTTACAAATTACTCAGACTGATAATGGTATTTTCATTTGTCAAACTAAGTATGTGAAGGAATTGCTTAAGAAATTTGGCCTTAAAAATTCAAAACCTGTTGGTACTCCTATGATGACTGGTTACAAATTGTCTAAGGAAGATGAATCTCTGAGGGTGAACCCATCTAGATACAAATCAATGATTGCTGGATTGTTGTACTTAACCTAGACCAAACCAGATATAATGAATGCTATCTGCATTGCTTCTAGATTTCAGTCAGAACTAAGAGCAAGTCATGATATTGTTGTTTAAAGAATATTCAGATATTTGGCAGGAACAACAGAGTATGGGTTATGGTATCCAAAGGATGACGATTTTAGATTATGTGCCTATATAGACTCATATTGGACAAGAGATGTTGATGATAGGAAGAAAACTACAGGTGGTGCATTCTTTCTTGGGAAGAAACTAGTTTCATGGCTTAGCAAGAAACAATCATGCACTTCATTATCTACTATTGAAGCTAAATATGTAGCTACTGCAACTAACTGCACTCAGATCTTATGGATGAAGCAAATGTTGAAGGATATAAGGGAAAGTTATGATGAGCCTATTATTATTCACTATGATAATACTACTTCTATTGATATGTCAAAGAATTCGGTATTTCATTCCAAATCAAAACACATTTCTATAAGGTATAATTTTTTGAAGGAAAAGGTTGAAGCAAAGGAAGTTAGACTGGTTTATGTGCCTACTAAGGAATATATTGGAGATATTATAACTAAACCATTCCCTAAAGATAATTTTGAATATCTCAGAGATCAGTTGGGGGTCACCACCCCTCCAACAAAGACTTAGAGATGCAGGGATGAATCAATCTGGTGAGCTTATCAAAAACATCTTCTGATCTGGGTTGATGGGATGATGTTGCTGCTCAGGGAGAGTAGTCATCTATTTGGTTTGGCATCAACCCTTTTTCATTGATGTCAAAGGGTGAGATAGTGTTCATGTGAAAAACAGAAAATCTTAGGGGAGTGATATTTTATTGTTTCTTGATTGTTTGGGGAGATTGTTGGCATTCCTTGGCACTTGGATGTTTTTCACATTCAGTGTTTCCATCAATGCCAAAGGGGGAGATTGTTGGAAATATGTTGAAATTGCTTATGTGTTGTCATTGATGTTAACATTGTGCTTCGATTGGATATGGTTTTGTCTCGGTTGGTTGTTGCTATCCTAGTTGGACCTATACTGGTTGGACTTGGTTATGAATGATTCTGATCCAATATGATCAAATTGGTTGTTTTGGTTTTGGATAGTTATTCATAATGGTTATATGCTTGTCACATTCAGTTGGTTCATAATTTGGTGCTCTAGAAGTTATCTCTTTTGGTTTGGATTACCAATTGATATTTCTTGGTACCAGTTGGTGATATTTGATGATTTGGTTAAGTGATTTTGGTCCAACTTATAGAAATGGTTCCTAATGTGCTGAAAGCATTCTTGATTGTGTCCTAATTATTTGGTGGCTTCACATTGGCTAGCATGATGATTTGGTGGTTCTATTTGGATCCGGTTGGTTATTTTGTGTTATTTGCACTTAGAGTTTCTACCGGTTGGTGAAACATGTCGATATAGGTCTTAGCAGAATTTATGACTGATATAATTGTTTGGGAATTTGGATTAGGTCCATACTATGTAATGTAAATCATAATATTGGTCCGGTGGTATCATGTGATAAATTTATTGTAATTAAGGTTTATGGGTTTAGGGTTTAGCCGACCTTGTTATCAAGGTTGATAATCTGTATTTATAGGCGACTTATTCATGTAATTTGGATATCGGTATGGTGTTATCTGCATTATCAGAGAGAGGTAATTGTGCGAACAGAGATATATCATTCAACGAAGGGTTGGAAAGGTTTTGGTATTGCAAGGTAGACATCTGTGCTTAACTAGAACTGTATCAAGCATTATGAGATGTTATTTTCACAGTTCATTTTCTCTAGATTGTAGCCTGATGTTTATGTAAGTCAGTGAGACTTCCCTTTTGTGATGGGCAGTGAGCTCTAGGTGGTTGGCCTAATTGCAAGTGCAGACCTCATTGTAATTATTTCACATATTGCTGCAAAAGTATTATTTGACTATGGGTAGGGTTTCCCACCGTGGTTTTTCCCTTTACCGAGTTTTTCACATCAAAGTATTGGTGTTGTGTGCTCTGTTCTTTCATGCTTTATCTTTCACTGTGCTATTTATATTGTGCTTTGATAAATGGTTTATAATCTGCATTAATTGTTTATACTTGTGGAAAACTAATTCACCCCTCCTCTTAGTTTTCCTTCGGTATCAGAGATTCTAATAGTATGTATGTAACTATGTATGTATGTATGTATGTATGTATGTATGTATGTATATGTATATGTATATGTATATGTATATGTATATCTATACATATACGTATATGTATATATATGTATGTATGTGCGTATGTATATATGTATAAAAATGACTACTTTCCTAAATGAATATTTAATGTTCATTTTATTCTCATTCCTCTATTTAGTTAAATCTAATTTAATTAAATCATCCACATTCCTCTATTTGATTAAATAGATTATTCAATTTATTTATTTAAATTCACCTAAGCCTTTCATATCAATTAATTGAATAAATCATTTTATTTAATTAAATCCATTCTCTCTCCTTTTAATTAAATTTACATTTAATTAAATTATTCACTTCAAATAAATAAATCTAATTTATTTAAGTCCTCCACTTGTATCTATTTTGTTGAAATAAAGCAATTTATTTTAATTAAAATTATCCTCCATCCACTTGCATTCTCTTACATCCTCCACCTGCCTCCTAACCCTCTTTCTAAATTCTTCTAGAACCTATCTAATCTTAATCAAGTAGCCTAAACCCTTCAATTATCCCCATTTCCCTAAATTTGAGGATGTCACTTCTCAAATTTGGAGTAAAGTCTTCCAAAGGCATTAAAGCCTTTATGCCTTCAACAAGCTAACTTGTTGAATTCCCCCAAATTTGGAAGGACTATTACAAATTTGTCCCCAAAGTCTTCCAAACCATTAATGGTTAACTAACCCTATTGGCATGGTTAGAGACTTTTTGCCTAACTCAACCTTTATCTAACCCTAGGGTCTCATCAAGCATTTAATGCTTTGATGATGGTTATTCCTTTAACCCTTGCACAAGAGTTTATCCTTTGGGTAAAAGCTTTATCCAATGGGTTTTCTTAACCTAACCTTAACCCTTACCTTCTAAGGTAACCATGAGGTCTTCTCAAGCATTTAATGCTTCTCACATCTCCTCTCAAGAAGTCTTATGTTGACAATTGTCACCATTTCATTGGTGAGAATTGTAAACGTGGATTGATAACTTTCAATCTTGGCCCTTGACAAGATCATCCAATCTTGACCATCCATTGTCCTATTTTTTCCTATAAATAGAGCCCTCATTTTCTCATTCTCATATCCAAGTCTTTAGCATCACACTTATACTCATTTTTATCAAGCATTTCAATCCTTCTTTGAATAGAAATAACCTAATAAGCATTTTAGAAGTATTTATCTTTACCATCACAATCATATTAAACTAGTATATCATGTTAGGATAGTTCTTTTACTAATCTTTTCATATCATCATCATACACACTAGTTTAATTCATACTTGTTAAAATAATGCATAGTTAGGATTGCATTCATGTTAGATTGATTAAAAGAATCCCTCATTCTCATGATTGTCATCCCTAAGTCACTTTGCTCAGTAATCTGAGAGCAAAGGCATTGGCTTGAGGGGTCTTGTGAGATAGAGAACAATAGAAAACCCCTTGGTAAGTTGAGCTATTCCATACAACTCCATAACTTGCACCAAGAGTCCCATTGGTTTGTGGACAATTCATTGATTTCATTATTTTCTTTTCATTGCACCAGTTTTCCCACATACATTTTTGGTGCCCACTGTGGGGCATAATCCCATTTATCACATCATTTTTGATACAAGACTAACTCTGTAGGTACATGGAAAACTTGAATTAGCGCATGGCGAGCATCCTCTAGCGCATCTGGTCGATACTTTAGTGCATTTGGCGGACTGTTTGGTGCTTTGGAACCATCTTTTAGCACGTATATACTTAACTTTAGCGCATAATAGTTTTGATGTTTCTTGTAGGTCTCAGTGCTTTAATAAAATAGTCTCGCGCATCTAGACAACAACCTAGCGTATTGGGACCTTTCTATAATGTATCTGTGCCTTTCTGTATCGCATCGGTTCCATTCTGTAGCACATAACAAACACAGGTAGAAAACAAAATTTATAATATAGGCTTAAATTATACTTGTAGAAGTCCACAAAAAGAAATTTTTTTTATTGCTAACTGGTTTTACTGCAGGTCACTAACAAATTCTTTGTAGGGTTTGGAAGATTTTTTTATTTATTTTACTAAAGTTTAGGCTTGGAGTTTAATTTTGTATTTCTAACTTTGTTAAGTTAGTTATATTAAATTTTCTTCATTTTCCTTGTTGGGTAAAATTGAACTCACCTTACATTTTGGGGTACCTAAAAAGAACAACAAATAAGAATCATTTCTTGCTTTCTTAGGAAGAAAAACACTTCATTTTGGAAGCTATAAAAAGAACCAACAATCTTTACTTTGGCAAATTTTCTAAAAGGAACTTCACCATCCTTTGGTGTCTAAAAGGATTCACTTTATTTTGCAAGTTAAAGAACCTCATTTTTTTAAGAGTTTTTGAGGTAAACTAAAAGAGGGAAGTCCTTCCCCTTTATCGATTTCATTTGGTTGACCAACCCGAACACTTTGATTTGTTGACCAGGATTTTAATACTCAGCTTAGAAAATCATTGATTTGGGAACTAAAAGGAACACCATGCTTTTTGGAGCAACATCTCCAAATAGAAGTTAGAAAAATAATTGCTTTAAAGGTTAAAAGGAAGATTGTTTGCCTTGTCTCGAAAGTGGAAGGTATATACTCTTCCCTTAACTGGGTGATCAAAAAGCCAAACCACTCTTATGCTTTCTTCATTTTCAAGCATTTAAGTCCTTTAGCAGGCCTGCCCTCCCGAGGAGCTAAAAACTCTTAAAGCCATTTTTTGGCCGGTGTGAGGGGAACAACCTAAGTGTGGAACAACTTTAGCACCAAGTGTTCCAACCCACTATAATGAAAAGTGGAGGGTTACGAAAGTCCCTTTCAACGGTTTCGCAAAGCGATTAGCCTTCCCCTAGTATCTTTACGATACGTAAAGCCTTTGTTCTAAAGGTTGGGAAGCCTCCTGAGGGAGTTTATCATTGACGACTGAACATGAAGCCTGATTACGAACCTTAGCATTAGAAACTTTGAGTTGAGTCAGTATCCAGACATTGGCAATATCATAGTGCAAGGGTGGGGAAGAATCCGCCCCCAAGATTACTGACCCTATAGCTCCCAAGATATCTACTCAATTGTGAAGCAATTCACTTTGGGTTAGCTTCTGGCAAAAGGCAAAAAAATGGGTGCCCCCTAGGGGGTGACAAGGTTGTTTAAGCTGATGGAGTATCGAGACTAGTGGGCTATGATATTGTTGATGACCCTTGAATAAAGAGTCTATCTAAATTGTATTATCTATATCCAAACCTGTGAAAACATTGGAGATTTGAACACATCCTCACAAAATATACACTCTTTGTTTTGAATAAGCAAAAATGGTTGTTTTTTTCATGTTGTGTTTGCATTTCATACTTCAGAAAATTATCTATCACAGTTAAAAAAATGTTAAAACTTCCAAGAAAACCAACAAATCAAAACAAACAGGGCAGTTTAGCACATAGGAACAACATCCTAGCGCATCTGGAGAAAAACTTAGTGCTTTGAAACAATCTTTTAGTGCGTTTAAACTCAAACATAGCGCAACCATTCTAAGAAATAGAGCATAAATCATCAGAACATTCAATAGCTAAACATTAGCGCTTCTTAGGGACATATTAGCACATTCAGACAACAACTTAGCACATTCAAGACATAAAATAGCGCTTTAAGCTTAAATAATAGCGCGTCATTGGAACATATTAGCACATAACCCATCCAGACTAGTCAAAATCAATTAGTACAAGTTAGTACATAGCAAAGGAAGCTTAACGTATCGGGTTCTTTCTTTAGCACATCAGGATCATTCTTTAGCGCATCTAGTCTCTAGCTTAGCGCATGTTCAAAAACTATGAAAACAGAGAGCAAAATAAACTTTTTTTGAAATTTTTTAAAAGAGTTTGGAAAACCCTTTTGATCCCCACTCAACTTCATCAGGCAAAAACTCAAATCAGAACATCAGAACTATTCCAAAACAATCAAAACAAGACATTCTTAGAATGAAAGTTATCAAGTCCAAAACTAGCTAAAGATAAACATATTTTTCCTATCAAAATTAGGGAACATCATCACACTCATCAAAAGGTCCTCCAATCAAATGGATTCTATCATCAAAACATACCTATTTTAAGCTTAAGTTATCAAATCGAGTTTTCATATCGAGAAAGCTCTTATTCCATATCATTTGACACACTTTGTCATGAGGGGGAATCTAAACCTTCATTTGATAAAAGTTGACTTAAGTTTCCAAACAAAGTATCTCAATCCAAAACAAATCAAAGGAAACCATTGATCACATGTGTATGACTAATCCTCATATTTTGAGAAGAAAAAGTCTTCATCATAACACTAGGTTAAGGAAACAACAACCTAGTTCCCAGAAACTTGCTAAAAGGAATAGATTTCTCTACATCAATCACCAACTCTTCAAATCTCATCTCACCTTTCTCCATCATATGTGCTTATATCTTCAAGACAAGTCAAATGAATTTGATGAAGAGCCATTGAGAAGTAGAGCCTTTTGCCAAAAATCAGCATTCAGCCAACGCCTAAATCGAGGGGGAAAGATCAATCCATCTTTCTTCCTAGAAGTTTGCATCACTTACAACATACCTCGATTTGAACCACCAACCCCCGAGCAACACACAGAAGAGGAATTCATCCCCTTTGTCACATAAAGTTTCTACTAGATGCCCATTGTCACTCGCTCTCAATGAAACAAGCAAAGAGAACCACAACCAGAATCCAGTATGGGTCAAAGATTATCAAATCCTTTCGAGTATCTAAATCTAGAAGACACATAAATTTCTGATGAGCTCCTCCAAGAATGCCAAGAAAGCACTTCATTTCAAAAAATTGTGGAAAAACTCATAGAGGCAGACAAAGAAAAATACTTACTCATGCTAACAAGCAAAGGAGTTAGGATCCCTAAATACTTCGGTACCGATGTCTTTAGGACAAGGTCTCGACATTATGCTTATCAAGAATGACAAAGAGAAGATGAAGCACATGACCCTAAACAAAACATACTTGAACAAAACATGCAAGAACCCACACATACTCGAACTAGGGATAATGAGAGGGAAGAAATTTTCCCTTGGCAAGCAAATGCACCCTTGGTTGCTCTCACCCAGCAAATACAAATGCTACAAAGACAAATGCAGGATATGCAGCTGGGGACGACAGTACGGTACTCCTTGAATGAAATTTATCCTTACCCTTTTGACAAAAGATTAAACATGATACATTTTCCTCCAAATTCAAATATTCCCAAATTTGACAAATATGATGGTAAGAGTGATCCTCGCGATCATGTTCAGGAATTTTGTACCATGAGCCTTGAATTTTCCCATGATGATACCTATTTGATGAGGCTATTCCCAAGAAGCTTGGGAGGACAAAAAATAGAGTGGTTATCCAAACTCACACCTCTTATCAGATCCTTTGATGAGTTAGTCAATAAATTTATAACTCAATACTCCTATAATATTCAACATGCCATCATCATGATAGAGGTCTGCAATACCAAATAGAAAAACAATGAAACATTTATGGTGTTTCTTCAATGTTGGAGATGGATGGTTTCAAGATATCCTCGTGATGTGCCTAAAAAAGGAAAAGATGGAAATTTTCATCGACAATCTTAATAGTGAGATGAGTTACATACTAAAACTCCAATGCATACCATCTTTTATCAAATTGATCAAAAATGGCATCCAAGTAGAGGATGCATGTATTAAGAAGGGAACATTGAAGTTCTTTAAAGAAGGAACTAATTCCTCCAACTCTCATTTCAATAACCAGAATAACAACAACTTAGACAAATCCAGGTTCTGGACTAGAAACAAAAACACTGGAAATGAAGGAGGAAATGATACTAATGATATAAAGTCTAAACAACCTGTGCTGGCTTTATTAGGTAATCCTCAATGTACCAAAAATCAAAAGGGTTCTAACCAAGGCACTAAAAATACCAACCTAGAACCTTCAAATGTGAACACTACCAGCAATACCCAGAACAACAACACAAATCGAGGACCTAATCCTAATTCACGGGGTACCACCAACAACTTTCCAAATAAACGCATTTACACACCATTGAGGAAATTATTAGAATCAACATTCTGAGAACTCCTGACAAACAAGATTATCACATTACTAGATATAAACAACTTCGAACCCTAGGTCAAACCACCTTGGTGGAATGACTCACACTTCTGTGACTTCCATTGAAACAAAGGGCATCAAACAAATGATTGCATGAGGCTTAAAAACATTGTTCAAGATATGATTGACATAGGTGATCTAACGGTTGATGGTCTCAAAACAAATGGTGATCATGGCACCTTTAAAAATCCTCTTCCAAATTACAACAAGGATGGAGCTTGTATATCAAATGATACACGAGGAGCTCATATCAATCACATATACAATAACACCATCAATCATATATCAATAGACGACAATCAAGTCAATGTCATTAAAATCAAGGACAAACGTGAACATGAATTGATCAATGTAACCACCAGAGCTCAAAAATATGTCTTAAAGTGGCATACATAAGCAGCAAACACTATCCCCAAAATTCAATATGATTTGGTCAGTCAACTACGTAGAACTCCTACTCAAATATCCATACTTGAGTTATTAAAACTTTCACCAAAACATAAAGACATCTTGGAGCAAGCACTACTGGAAACAAGTGTACCTCAAGATCTCGATATTGACAAATTTCAAGTCATGGTGGCTCACATGATAGGGCCTCATCATCTCACCTTTTCTAAGCAAGAGAATATCTCATTGAGCCATCTACATAATAATCCCCTTCACATCAAAGTATTGGTCTACAAACATCGAGTTAAAAGAGTATTAATAGATGGAGGAGTTGACTCAATATCTGTACCTTAAAAATCATTTGTGCATTAGGCTTCTCTGAGCAGTCTATTGATCCACACAAAAAGATCACCATCAAAGCATATGATGATGAGGAAAGATCATCCAAAGGAACAGTATTTTGGCCTATTCAGGTAGGAATGATACAAAGGGACACTATGTGCCAAGTATTAGACATAGACCTCACATATAATATTTTACTAGTTCGTCCTTGGATACATGAAATGCAAGTGGTACCCTCAACCTATCACCAGTGTGTTAAATTCCCTTATAATGGGCAGGAGATTTCAATATTAGCAGATAAAAACCCCTTTCAACATTGCAATGCTATGGGGGCAGCCCAAGATAGCTTAGTTCCACATAACAGGGAAAAACACAATTCTTCAGCAATGGATCATCATCAAGAAGAGTTCAAATCTTTAACCATGGATTTTACACAGAACATGAAAATCAAAGAGAAATTCATGGGAGAATACTCTTTTGAAACCATGTGTCTAACCAACTTACTAGCATCACCAAAATCTCATGGACAACCTTCTGCATCAACACATCAAGCAACACAACCCATCACCAAATTTGATGGCAAATTTATCCAATTGGGCACACTAGCAAATGAATCAAAAGAAAAGGACATCCTTAGTTGGCTATACAA
Organism: Cryptomeria japonica; assembly: GCF_030272615.1. Lineage (NCBI taxonomy): Eukaryota > Viridiplantae > Streptophyta > Pinopsida > Cupressales > Cupressaceae > Cryptomeria > Cryptomeria japonica. The sequence continues at coordinate 302,855,154 of NC_081407.1, read as the reverse complement.
AGATGAAGAAGAAATCAGAGCTGCTACTATGGAAGTAGCTATACCAACTCAACTGTATAGGAAAGGCTACTTGATTATGCAACAAATAGGATACAATGGCAAAGGACCTATCGACAAGCATCAAGAAGGTGTCAAAGAACCATTAGATCCACTTTCATAGTTTTCTAAAGATAAAATAGGATTGGGCTATGAACACAAACTACCCCCAAAGAAGAAACCAAATGAATATCAAAAACCTCAGTGGAAAGAAAAGAAGAAATATAAGGACTCATGGTAGGAGGCACTACATGAATCAGTAGAAGCAATAAGGAAATCACGAGAATACCAGGAAAAATAGAAACAACAAGAGGAACTGGCCATTCAAAGAGAAGAAGCATCACATACAGAAGTACATCATGTGCAAGAACCTATTCCGAACAAAGCCGAATCACCCCTTGAGGAAATCACTACTCCCCAAGGAGAGACAGTATATGAGCAGATGCAAAGAGTATAGGCAGGATCTGATATAGAATCAGAGAAAACTATCAGACTGGTATCAATCATCAGAGACCTATTTTCACCATATAACATACCTGTCCACAACACTGAAACAATTTGCTACAACACTTCTAAGACTGATTCAAATGACTATGAATGGGGCATCTATTCAAATGTTACTGAAGATATTCCTGAAAATACTAGTCATATACCCCTTTCTCAAGAAGGACAAGGTACAGAGCCTAGACTACGTGAATTTGGTCCACAAAATATCTATGACGCCAAAGAAAATGAGCAGTGACATTACAAGAAAGTTTACATGAAAGATGATACCATTGAAGACCTCGACAAAATCATTAACTTATTCAATATCCCAGCCAATGTTGATGATACATCCATCATGACACTTACAACAGCTGAACTCGACCCACCCAATGACTCTTTAGCACTTGTTTTTCCTAATCTCATAGACTGGGATGAACCTGAAAATCATGACATACCTATTTTCCTAGATGATGATTCTATTATCCAGTACTTATGTACTATCAACCTAGAAATGGACTCTACCAGCAAACAAAGTAATGACATCTACAATCAGGAGAGTGCCAAGTCTCTTAGTCGCAAAAATAAAAGAAATAAAGGATCTACTGTTGAAAACCAGTCAATGGTAGCACTAGATCACAAAAAAGTAAAAATAAAGGACACATCTATGGATGAAAACCTTTTTAAGGCACCTAAAGATGAGAGACTTGACACCCTTCCTGAACACTATCAGGAGCGATCACCCATATTGGTTGAGCCCACTCAATCAAACAACATTGGTACAACAGAAGTAGCCAAAAACATACACCTAGCAAAATCTCTGACAAAGGAAGAAAAACCAGAGTTTATCAAATTCTTCAAAGAAAAGCAAATCAATTTTGCTTGGTCCTATGCAGATATGCCTGAGATTGATCCAAACTTAATCATGAATCACTTATCTATTGCTCTAGGAGCTAAGCTAGTTAAGCAAAAATTGAGAAAGATGAATCCACATGTAGCACTCATGGTCAAAGCTAAACTAAAGAAACTATTAGACGTCGGATTTATTCGACCTATAGACTATGCTGAATGTATTTCCAACATTGTGGCGGTTTCAAAACCAGATGGCAGCATCAAGATATGCATCGATTAGGGATGTCAACAAAGCCTATCCAAAGGATGACTTTCCTTTGTCCAACATTGACATAATTATAGACCTCACAACAGGTCATGCAATGCTATCATTAATGGATAGTTTTTCTGGCTATAATCAAATCAAGATAGCTCCAGAAGATCAAGATAAAACAATGTTCACCTGTCCTTGGGGAATGTATTGTTGGAATGTCATGCCTTTTGGCTTAAAGAATGTTGGGGCAACTTATCAAAGACCAATGAAGACAATATTTCATGATATGATGCATACCTTCATGGAGGACTATGTGGATGATTTACTAGCTAAGTAATTTAATTGGATAGAACATCTGAGCATATTAGAGAAAATATTTGAAAGATTGGAGTAATTTCAAGTCAGGCTCAACCCTAAGAAGTGTGTCTTCGAGATAACAACAAGCAAGTTATTAGGCTACATCGTGTCAGCAAAAGGCATTGAAGTAGATCTAGAAAAGGTATAGGCCATCATGGAGATACCACCTCCTAAGAACATTGGCCAACTCAGATCTTTACAAGGATGGCTCTAGTCAATCAAGCGGTTCATCACCCAACTAGCAGATAAAATTCTACCATTTAATCATTTTCTACACAAGAATGTACCATTTAGATGGGAAGCCAAATGTGAAGAATCATTCTATCAAATCAAGCAATATTTAATGAACCCACCAGTTCTGGTACCTCGAATAGTAGGAAAGCCACTTATTCTCTACATATCAACAACAAACATATCATTGGGGGAACTATTAGCACAAGAAGACCAAGAAGGAAAGGAATGGGCTATCTATTACATGAGTAGAACTTTGAAAGGATATGAGCTGAATTATACATTCATTGAGAAGGCTTGTTTAGTAGTAGTATTCGCTTCTCAAAAGTTTTGACACTACATGCTATCTCAAACGATCAAGCTAGTAGTAAAAATTGATCCTCTAAAGTATTTACTCAACAAAGAAGCTCTCACAAGCAGATTGGCTAAATGGGTAATGATTCTCAGCGAATTTGATATACCCTACACAGAGCATCGAGCTATCAAAGGATAGGTAATTGCAGATCAATTAGCTAAAGCACCACTACTAGATAAACAACCCATGGAGATCAAATTTTTAGATAGGGATGTTCTTACTATTACCACTAAGCAATGGACACTATAATTTGATTGTTCCTACACTCAACATGGTTCAAGTGTCGGTATTTTGTTCATCACTCCTGAAGGACACACCATACCAAGATCATATAGACTCATGTTTCCATGCACAAATAACATTGTTGAGTATGAGGCACTGGTTACATGAATCAAAATGGTCGTAGAATGGAGAATCATGGAATTGAAAGTCTATGGAGATTCCCAACTAGTCATAAATCAGATCAACAATGACTATCAAACAAAAGATGACAAGTTGCTGGCCTACAAACGAATGGTGGATGACTTCAAATAATATTTTGTACACATCACCTTCGAACAAATACCAAGGTTGGAAAATAGAGTAGCCGATGCAATGGCTACTATCGCTTCACTGCTACAAATTCCAGAGCAACAGAGTCATTATGAATTTCTAGTAGAGCAACTATTTTCCCCAACCTATGACAATTTTGCATCCCATGTTATCTATGCCTTAATAGGTTCAGACTCTCCTTTATATAGAACAATATATGAGTATCTTAAAACCAATACCCTACCCATTGACTTATCTCAAAACCAAAATAATTTTATCCAGCAAGATGCCCATTACACGCTAACTACTAATACTCTATACTGTCAAGGTCTAGATGGTACTCTTCTTCATTGCCTTAATCGTAATGAATCTGACTTTGCCTTACATGAACTTCATGAAGGTATCTATGGCACACATTCAAGTGGTCCTACTCTTGCTAAAAAACTTCTAAGAATGGGATATTACTGGCCGACGATAGAAAAAGACTCTCATCAATTTGTGAAGAAATATCCTAAGTGCCAAATCCATGGAAATCTTATACATGCACCAGCACAGGAGTTGCAACCATTTACAACATCTTGGCCTTTCTGTCAATGGGGACTAGACTTAGTAGGCAAAATACACCCTTCATCTTCAAATGGACACAAGTTCATTATCACTGCAACAAAGTATTTTACAAAATGGATTGAAGCAGTCCCACTGACCACAGTAACTGGAAAACAAATTGTCTCTTTTATTCTCAATTATCTAATCTACAGATATGACATCCCCAGTTCTATTACCACAGATAATGGACATCCCTTCAAAAACTAGGATGTGCGAGAACTATGTGAACGATTCAAAATCCAACATCATTTCTCTACACCTTACTATCCACAGGGGAATGGTCAAGCAGAGGCATCAAATAAAACAATATTAAAAATCCTCAAGAAAATAGTAAATGATGTAGGAAAGGATTGTCATGTGCAACTCAATCCAACACTTTGGGCATACAAAACTAGCATCTAAAAACCTACAAGAGCTACACCATATTCATTGGTGTATTGATCAGAAGCAATTTTACCTCTTGAGGTAGAAATTCCATCACTCAAAGTATCTTTGAAAGTTCTCATTCCAGATGAGGAGTATCGAGTAAACAGACTACAAGATCTAGAACTTCTGGATGAAAAGCAACAACATGCCTATAATCACCTCAAATCCTACCAACAACGCATGTGCAGAAGCTACAACCATAACCAAAAATTCATCCCATGAAATTTTAAAGTCGATGACCTCACACTCAAGGAAAATCCCAGAAATCAATAGGATCGAGAAAAGAAGGGGAAATTTGAACCTAACTAGTTGGGTCCCTATGTCATCATCTCTGCCTATGGATCATGCATCTATCAGCTAACAAATTTAGAAGGCGATGTGCTTGATGAACCAACCAACAACATCCATCTAAAGAAATACTATACTTGAGTAGTCTAATGCACGGGCAAAGTGAAAAAATAAAAATAAAAAAATAAAAAATTAAAACAAGAAAAAGGTGCAATAAAAACAAATGGTGAAAACCTGGCAATAGGCGCTACTTGTGAGAGAACAGATCCTCTATCTATCTTTACTCATATATTTTATCAGAAGTCCCTGGCCATTTCCCAACACTTTATCAAAATAACATTATCCAGGACATACTTAGCATAGTCATTGTCCTTGCTTATCTGAATATCAGTTCATCATATCCCACCATGGCTTGGTAAATCACTGTACATATCTACATCGATAGGTAAATCTAGCTAGGAGAAACATTCATCTAAAATCCATCATGTTAGCAAAACAGGCAAGCCGAAATCACAGCATGACAAGAAAATCCTATCAAGCAAAACTCCAGCCGTCAACGAAAACAAACGCATTGATCCACTTAAAAACAACTTTGCAACATGTGACGGATGATTTTTTGAAGTATAAATTGTTTACATTTTACATGAAAATTTTGACTATTTTTGCACTTGAACTTTTTGAATGATTGGATCCCCTAAATTTTCTCAACGACGCATCGAGCTAGAGAAAGTGATTGGGGACTCTGATTTTTTTTACTTTTCTATCTGTGAGGCAATCATTTATACTATGCAAATACTTGTCTCGAGATGTGATTCAAAACATATCACTGAAGACATTATTCCACTTTGCGCATATAAATGGTTAAATCTTGTCTGTTTATATGCAAGCAAAACTCAAGTCATCTTGGTTCAATTATATCTCCACGCTTGTGCCATCTTGCCATATCAAAATCCATGTAAATTTTCTCAGGTCATTATGGTTCAATTATACCATTATGTTGTTGGTATTTTGGATATGTTGATATGGTTTTGTCATTGATGTCAACACCTGTTATCACTTGTCAACACTTATTTGCACTTAGAGATTTTGGTTAGGTTCACTGGCAAGTTGCAAACTCATGCACAATCACCAGTATTTGGTTCACTGACATATTATATTGTTCACCGGCACTTGGAATGACTTGGAAACTACTTGGTTATGTTGAAGACATTATTCAATCACTTGGTTTTGGCGATTTGGTTAATTGCTTATTTGGGTTTGCATATTTGCTGTTACCAACAAATTGGTCCAGGATATGCACCGACAAGATTATCTATTCAAGATCAACATGAAACATTATGGAGATGATTTATTATTATTATAAATGCATTGAGCTGACATCATGCATCAGATATTGATTTATTTATAATTGATTTTATTGTAATATCTTTTAGTGAGCCAACCTATTCAAATTGGTCTTAGGTTATGGTATAAATGTAAGATCTTATTTGTAAGATCAGAGTGTGGAGAGTGGAATGTGAATGCGAAAAAGATTGCAATAAGGTATATGCAAAAATAAGAAGATCTATACACATAGACATCATTTGAAGGTTGAAGGAAGGATTTTGTGAAGGCAATCAGAACTTAACCGGTATTGAATTTAGCATATGAAGATGCTATTTTGTGTAGTACATTATCATTGGATTTAATCATCCAATTGTAGTCAGTGTGACTCTCATTTTGTGATTGAGCTGTGAGCTCTAGGTAGTTGGCCTTTCTACATGTGTAGAATCCATATTGTAAACACATACTATCTGTAGTAGTATCATTTGATTGTGGGTAAGGCTTCCCATTGTGGTTTTTCCCCATACAAAGTTTCCACATAGAAATATTTGTGTTATATGTTGTGGATGTTATTGTCTTTTTGTTTCATGCATTAATGTTTAACGGTACTGCAATTAACTATTAAAACTATCTACCGACATAAAGTTTGGTTTACCGGTATTAAGCATTAAGTTTTGGTTAAGTTATTTTTGGTTGAATTTATTGGACAACTAATTCACCCCCCCCCCTCTCAGTTGTCTCCGGGACCTAACGATTTTTATCAGAGCCTAGTCCTCTTTGTGCAAAAGTTTAACAGCTTGAGGAGATCCAATGTCTTCTAACTATTTCAAGAAGGACAATCCGAAACTTGATGGAACTAACTATGGTATATGGAAGATCGGGATGGAGACACATTTGAATTGCATTGGAAAGGAAATATGAGATGTTACAAAGAATGGCTATACTGCTCCTACTCAAGGTCAACCTAATCCACCAAACTTGGCTAAAGATGAGGAAAATGATTGCAAAGCAAGAGAAGCACTTTTGAGCGCATTATCAGATTAGCAAGTCATGGGATTGTTAGATAGATCTATTGCTAAAGCTATTTGGGACAAACTGGAAACATTGAATGAAGGATATTCCACAATCAAAATTACAAAACTTGAATGCTTCCGGGTCAGGTATGAAAGTCTGAAAATGGAAGAAGAAGAAATAATTTTTGCTTTTATGGAAAGAGTAAATGAAATTTTCTAGGTATACAATGTTGTGGAGGAACCTTAAGTGAAGATGAGATTGTTTCTAAAGTTTTAAGAGCTTTGCCACCGGCATATAAAATTAAAGTTACTACTATAAATGAATTGAGAACAATGCCTAATGCATCAATATCTAGAGACACTTTGTTTGGAAAACTTTCAGCTTTTGAGCTTAAGGAATTTGGTCCTGTTACTACTATCAAGACATATCTAGCTTTCAAGGCATCATCATCAACTGCAACATCATCATCATTATCTGATAAATATGATTGGAAAGCTTTCTATGCAAGATAACATGAAGAAAGCATGAGAGAAAATGAACTTGAAGCACTATTTGCAAGGAAAATGCCTAAAGGTCCAATTGGAAGTAAGTATGAAGGTAAAGCACCCTTTAAATGTTTTAACTGTAATAAGATTGGTCATATGGCTTCTAGATGTCCTGATAGACATGCAAGATTAAGAGAAGAAGCTAAAAGAACATATAACCCTAACCCTGACTATCAGAAATACAAATTCAAGAAGAATAGAGACAAATATTGTTATTATGCCGATGAAGGAGTTACTGATGATTCTGATGAGGATCCAATAGACAATGGATGGGATTTTGTTGCTATAAAAGAAGATCAACCGACACCTACTGTTCAACTGATAGAGCAGGCCCTAGCAACTAAAATTGAAGATAAGGATGAATGAATCATTGAATCAAGATGTTCACATCATATGACTGGTGATAAGAGTAAATTCTTAACCTTTCAGGATTACAATGGAGGTCTAGTAAGATTTGGAGATGATAAAGCTTGTTTAATCAAAGGAAAAGGCACCATATCTTTTGATGGTAAGCACAATACTGATAATGTTTACTATGTTGAAGGTTTGAAGCATAATTTTTTGAGTCTTGGTCAATTAGTTGAGAAAAGATTTCAGTTACAATTCAAGAATGATAAATGCAAAATCTTAAACAAAATTGGTTTGGAAATTGCAACCGGTAATCAAACTAGAGGTAATATCTTTCATTTGAGAAACAATGAGAAAGCATGTTTGATTGCACATATTGATGAAAGTTGGTTATGGCATAAGAGACTTTGTCATGTAAACTTTGATTGCATTGTGAAAATCAGTACAACTAAGGCAGTTAGAGATTTACCTAAGATTGTTAAACCTCACAATCCGGTATGTAAGGAATGTCAATTTGGAAAGCAAGTTAGAGCAACTTTCAAAAGTATTCCAGAGAAGTCTAACAATGTTCTTGATTTATATGATCCAACAAAAACTAGAAGTATATGAGGAGATAGGTATTTTATGTCAATCATTGATGACTATTCTAGAATGTGTTGGGTTGCTTTTCTTAGAGAAAAATCTAAAGCATTTGGGAAATTCAAACTACTCAAGGTGATGGTAGAAAATGAAACCGGTAAGAAAATAAATATTTGAGATCAGATCAAGGAGGTGAATTCACATCTAAGGAATTTAATACATTCTATGAAGTGAATGGGATCAAAAGACATTTATCAGCACCCTGGACACCCCAGTAGAATGGAGTTGTGGAAAGGAAAAACATAACTATCTTGGATGTAGCCAGAAGTATGATATCAGAAGCAAATCTACCTCATATATACTAGAGAGAAGCGGTCAATACAACATTTTATACATTCAACAGAGTTCACATCAGAGGAGAAACCGGTAAGACCCCACATGAATTATGGTTTGGTAATACTCCTAATCTTAAATATTTCAAAATATTTGGAAGTAAATGCTATATTAGAAGAGATGAGTATATTGGAAAATTTGATCCTAGAAGTGATGAAGGAATATTTCTTGGTTATTCATATAAGAGAAAGGCATATAGATGTTTTAACAAGAGATTGCAGAAAATTGTTGAGAGTGCAAATGTGAAGATTGATTAACAATTTAGAGGAAATTCAAGGTACACAGACTCTGAACGGGCAATAGAGATAATAAAAAATGAACCTATTATGAATACACCGGTACAAAATGGTGATCCAGTGACACCGGCATCATCTGGAGATTCAACAATCATTGAAGAACAACAATAAGTAAAAACACCCCGATATGTAAGACTGAATCATTCTGAAGATCAGATAATTGGAAACAAATTTCAAGGAGTTATGACAAGAGGAAGATTGGCAAATGAAGAGGTATGTCTTATTTTCTCAAATTGAACCTACATCAATTAATGAGGCATGTGAAGATAAATACTAGATTAAAGCTATGAAAGATGAATTAGAACAAATTGAAAGGAATAACACTTGGTCATTAGTTTCCTGGCCTAAAGACAAAAGTGTAATTGGAACTAAATGGGTTTTCAGAAATAAACTTAATGAAGATGGCATTGTAATCAGAAACAAAGCAAGATTAGTGTGTAAGGGATATTCACAGAAAGAAGGAATTGATTACAATGAAACCTTTGCACTGATAGCTAGAATTGAGACAGTCAGACTCTTATTGGCTTTTGCAACACACAAGAACTATAAAGTATATCAAATGGATGTTAAATGTGCATTTATGAATGGAGATCTTGAAGAAGAAGTTTATATTGAACAACCTGATGGATTTTCTTTGACAAATAACAAAGACATGGTCTGCAGGTTAAGGAAAGCTTTATATGGATTGAAACAAGCTCCTAGAGCTTGGTATGCTAGATTGGACAAATATCTTTTGAAGCTTGGATACACTAAAGGTAATGCTGACATCAATAAAAAACTACTAAGTGACTAATGATGACATTTTGGTTATTGAAGTTTTTGTTGATGATATATGTATACACCTGAAAATGGTGTGAAGATAATTAATTAAACAAGCAATTATTTAATTAATCTCCCCTCCCCAATTTAATTCAATTCACTAATCAATTTGATTAAATCCTCCACATTCATCTACTTATTAATAAATCAAAGGATTTATTTAATAGGTTCATTTCAATAATCCCCTTTGATTAATTAATTCAAATTAATTAATTCCCTCCATCCAAAATCATTTCTTCTAAATCCCCTAATTAATTAAAACAAATCAAATTCATGAGTCGTTGAGATTAATTAGCCTTTTCCCATTATTTGAATTTTTAAATTCAAATTCTCCCAACTTCTACCACTCCTAAATCTAACCATTCCTAAACCTAACCCATTCTACCTACCACCATGTCCCCTTTCATCCAACCTCTTCTAGAACCTTTGTGACACTTGTCACTAAGTGTTCCCTTTCATCCAACCCCTTCTATAAGCCTCTTGACACTTGTCACCATAGAGATGACAGATGTTCCCTTTAATCCAACCCCTTTGCCAACTTCCTCTAATTTAACCATTGATATCTTCAGATCAATCTTGACCATTGATTCCTACCACCTCATCCCTAGCCTTGAGAATTCCTATAAATAGACCTCATTTTGGAGCAATATTGGTCCAAAAATTTCATCTCATCTTATGCATTGTTACTATAGGCATCTAGTTTATAGCTTATCATTCTTTAACAATGTTATCATGCTCAATTTTAGCTTAATTGCATCTTAATCTTAGTTCATTTTCTAGATCAATCATGAACTCATGTAGCTTAATCATGCTATTCTTGCTAGATCATGCATTTTAATCATTCAAATCCTCCATCTAAGTGTAGTCAAGTCACTGGAGTATGCATAATTAGATCTGGGAGCATTTTTCATACTCACATTTACTAGGATGCAATAAGTTGATTAGCTATGGTTTTACTAAATCTTCTAACCATGCTTGTAATGATTTATTGAGTGCATTGTGGTTGCAAGTACATGTACACTTCATAGAGCATGACATTTTTGCGCTCACCTTGGGGCCGGAATCATCTCTTTTGGCCTCTTAATCTTCAGCAAACTTCATCTTTGTCTGGCTCTGGTTCATAAATTTGTACGAGTTTCCTTTTTAGCTCGTATGAACTTCCTTTCAGCCTAGGATGACACCTCATCCTGACTCGTACTAGGTATAATTTTGTGTCGTACGGGGTTTATGTTTCAAATTCTTTATTCATACTAGGTCTAAAGATGTGTCATACGAGTCTATTTCTTGCAAATTCTTTACTTGTACTAAGCATAATTTTGTGTCATACAAGCTGGTTTTGGCTTGTGTTAGAGATCTAAATATTTGTCGTACTATCTGATAAATCATGTCATACGAGTTTCTGCATAGGTGATTTTTTGATAAACTGCAAGTTAGGGTTTTCTGATTTTAATCTAAAATTTTCTAACACTAACCCTGACTGGTTTATGAGATTTTTGGTAGCCTAACTCTTTTCTTTAGGATGATTGATGAAGATATGCTTGTCAAAGTTATAATTCAAAAACACAATCATGACTGCTAATGGATCTATTTTGCAGGTTGCCTATGAATTCAACTAAACTTTGTGTATTCATTAAAGTTTTCTAGGCACACTTCAATTTTGCTAAGGGAAATGAATAATCATGTATTTTGTGTATTTGATGATAGGCGAGTATGCTCTCACCTTTCTTAGGTGATCAGAAAGCTAGAATCATATTTTTCTTTCATTAGTGCATTTCTTTAGTAGGCTTGCCCTCCCGAGGAGTAATAACTCTTAGCCATCAAGGTCGGTGAGAGAAGAACGACCTAAGTGGGAATGGCTAACGTCAAGTAATCCAACCCACTATAAAATAAATGTGTTTTTGATGAAAATCAAAGCAACGGTAGTGGTCAAGAATAGATCTCCTTTGTACCTTCGAGTATATCAAACCTTGGTTTTCAAGGCTGGGAGACCTCTTAATTGAGTTTATACCCTGACGCGCTGAATGGATCCCTTACTAGTGTTGGTTAAAATAGAAGCTACCCGATTCACCTCTGAAAGGGTGATAATCTTTGTGCAAGAGAGATAGTAACTCTCCCAAGATACTTGTCATATCGTGCCCCCATTAGCGTTTGGAGTTAGATAATACGGCATTGAGAATCCATCGCGTGAGGCTCAGCGGCCATATTCTAATTAGCTATTGGGTGTGTACCTAAGTCAGCAAGCAAAAGTTTTCATTCTCAGCCAACTTCCTTAGGGTTTAGCTTGATTAAGAGTCACGTATCACATCATGTGTTTTTTGTGTATTCATCCCTAAATCAACAAATCGGACACTTAAACTGGAAAACCAAAGTAAAATATCAAAATTCAGTGATCGAAACTCAAACAAGCAAACAATTTTTTTTATCACTATTCAAATACCTGTAGTACGAGTCAAGATTTTCTATCATATTTCTTGATCTTCTGTCATACAAGTCAAGATTCTATGTCGTATGAAACACTGCTTTCCACATGAAATCACTAGTCTGTCATTCTATAGTATATCTCTTATCATTTCAGGCTTTATAATTTGTCATACAAAACTCTGCATTTGTCAATCCAGAGCTATGGCCTGCATGCCTATTTCAGATTTGTTATTTCTGCCTGATCAATTTGCAGTAAACATAAATACCTGTTATTTGTCAGTTTGTGCTTAGATTATGCACTTGGTTTGCTTAGTCAAGTTATCACCCGTCAAAATCAGACTCTAGAAGATAAACACCTCAAGATTTTCAAGTGCTCAGCCTCAACAAGTTCAAGATCTAAACATCTCAAAGTGCATTATCACCCTCTTTGATAAACTGATCACTCAAACATAGTTTCTCATCAGGATCAATCATCCTTTATCACAAAACTAAAACATTTAGTCAAAAAAATCTTGTCCCACATCATAGGATATATCATTCCTACTGGACTTGGTTCTTATCAAATCATCATCATTGCACTCTTAAACCGAAGATCAAAAAACTTGCAAACTTTTAAACACTTGAATTCTCTTTTAGTGTCATATCACTTTATTGCCTTGAAATTGACTATTGATCACTTATCAAAACAACCTTTTGGACAATCGAATACTAGTGAAATAACACATGTGTATGCCCATTCTAACTAGAGCTTAGAGATTAAGGATCACAGAGATTGAAATCGAAACATTGAAAACATTCAAAGAGCATATAACCATGGAACATGAAGATGAAATACAAGTTGAAGAAGAAATAATAGAACAAAACATTAGAGACATCAAGAAAGATCCCTAATTCGACAAATTTATGCAGAAATTGTTGGAGGAAGAAAAAGAAAAATACTTTCTAATGCTAGCCAAATCTGGCGCTACACTTCCCCAAGATTTTGATGTGAATAAATTGACAGAAAAGAAAAGTGACCCTCCCCTAATAACGAACAATATGAGGTCATCTTTGGTCTCCGCATGAATGACACATCAATTCCCAATAACACCAAAACCAATGAATAAACTGGCATACCTAGAAGAGATGAAGTAGAAATCCCGAATAACATTCAATTCAATGAGGATAAAAGAAGAGCTAGAGATGAAACAAGAAGAGATCCCAACCCTCCTAGAATGCAAAATCATGGTCATGCAAGAACAAATCATGTTGATAATCCTATCATGACTCTCACACAATAACTGCAAGCAATGTAAACACAAATCCAAGAGATGCAAAGAGGAAATGTTAGACGATACTCACTTCAAGAAATTTGTCCTTATCCTTTCGAAAGAAATCTAAACATGATACCATTTCCTATAGGTTTTGAAACTTTGAGATACAAAAAATATGGAGGCACTGACCCTCAAGATCATATACAAGAATTTTGCAAAGTGAGTATGGAGTTTGCACATGAGGATACCTACTTAATGAGACTATTTCTGAAAAGCTTAACTGGGCTAGCTATGGAATGGTTCTCCAAACTTACACCTGGAATTAGATCATTTTCAGAGTTGGTGGATAAGTTTGTTTCACAATACTCCTACAACATACAACATGAAGTAACAATGTTAGACCTATGTAACACTAAACAAAAAAGTGGAGAACCCTTCATGAAATTCTTACAATGATGGAGACGCCTAGCATCATGGTATCCTTGTACATTGCCAGAGTACGAAAAAATGGACATATTCATTGACAACGTAAATGATAAAATGAGTTATTACTTTAAAATGCAAGGAAATCAAAGCTTTGGAAAAATGGTTGATAATGGAATCAAAATGGAAGAAGCCATGATAAAGAAGGGTGAGTTGAAAATATACAAAGAAGGAGTCCATCCTCCTAACAACAACAATAACAACAATCACAATGATAAGCCAAAGTTTTAGAATAGAAATTGAAATGTTGTCAACGATGGAATAGTAGATAACAACAATGTGAAACCAAAGCAACCGGTTTTCAATTTATGTAATCACTCAGTAGCGGCACAACAAAACAACAATCACCAAAGAGAAACTATCAAAACTTTCTTTTGAAGACAATTTACAAAAATTGGTGAGCCCTTGTGATCAGCACTAAAAACACTTCTCGCAAACAAATTGATCACTTTTCAAGAAGAAAGGAACTACAAACCTCAAATCAAACCACCTTGGTGGAATGATAATCAATATTGCGATTTCCATTGAAACAAGGGACATCTCACAGATAATTGTCAAAAGTTGAAACATGTCATACAAGACTTAATTGATAATGGCGTAATAACTGTGGATGGACATACAACAAATGAATCTCATACCGCCTTTAAAACTCTACTTCCAAACTATGAGAAAGGTGAGTCATCAACAACAAACAATGGTAAGGGTAAAGCAAAGGTAAACTACACTCATACATATGACAACGTGGTGAATGTGATTGTAGTTAAAGAAAAACAAAATCAAGAACATGCTCAAGCTATCACAAGAAGCAAAGCCAAAGTTGTTTTTCCAGGTCCTACAACAAACACATCATCCACTATAGCAAAATAATACAACCTAGTGGAACAATTGCAGAAAACACCCGCACAAATATCTATCTTGGAGCTTTTAAAACTTTCACTTGCACATAAAGAAATTCTGGAATAAGCATTAGTAGATACAACCATATCCAAAGATATTGATATCGATCAATTCCAAACCATGGTGGGACACCTCACAACCCCTCATTGCTTATCATTCACTGAAGAAGACAACATGTCCTTGCAACATCCTCACAACACTCCTTTGCATATTGAAGTCCTTATTCAAAAAACCTAAGTAAAACGTGTTCTAATAGACGACAGAGCTGGCCTAAATATTTTCTCATTGAGTCTTGTTCGTGCCTTAGGATATTCAGAAGATGCAGTTGATGTTCGGAAAAGGATCACTATAAAAGCCTATGATGAAGAAGAACGCTCCTCCAAGGGAATTGTGATATTACCAATTAGAGTGGGACCTTTACAAAAAGACACAGCATGCCAGGTTCTAGACTTGGACCTATCATATAATGTATTCCTAGAGAGACCATGGATACATGACTTGCAAGCCATCCCATCAACATACCATCAATTTGTAAAATTTCCCTACGAGGGACAAGAAATCACAATCTCTACAGATGCAAATCCATTTCAATATTGCAACAATCTAAACAAGAAGTAATTGTTCCACATAACAGGGAAGCATTATCTTCGAACACACAATCCAAGGAAAAATAATTCGCCTCTATTCTATCAAGTATGGTAAAACAAATGCAGCTAAGAGATTGAGGGAACCGAGAATACTCAATATCACAATTACCACTTTCTCCTAAATCCTTGGGAAAACCATCAAGTTGTAAACAACCAACTGTGAAACATCTTCCAATATTTGATGCAGCATTTATTAGTACTGGAACCTTATCAGAGGAGACATAAGACAAAGATGTGCTACAGTGGCTATACAAAGATGAAGAAGTCCAACAGAAGGTCAACAATGTTAGAATACCTACAGAAAAATATGGAAAAGTATTCAACATTCTCATAATAATGAGATATACCAGAACATGTCCTATAGGAAAAAGAAAAGAAGGTATCTCAGAACCTATTCAGCCTCATACTCACTAGAATACAAACAAAATAGGTTCAGGGTATGGACAAGTCACTCTACCAGAAGACACATCTTTTAGTCAACAACAAGAGGAATATGAAAAAAGACAAGAACAACTGGCAATTAAAAGGGAAGAAAAATCAGCTAAATAACAAGCACAAGCAAACACAAAATGGCAAAAGAAGCAAGATCCAAATCAACAAGAGAAACAAACTAAAAACATCTCTCAAGCATAATTAAATCTCAATCAAAACAAGAAAGAAGCTAATATAAGTCCAGGAGAACTCATAGCAAAGTTGACAAATCTCAATCTCAGTCCAGAAGAGGTTGAATATGAAAGAAAAAAAGTATAGCCAGAAAAGTGGAAGAAATGCTATATGACCACATCTGTAGACTGCAAGCTACAAGCGAGACAGATTCTAATGAATGGGAATGGGATTCATATCACTCTGAAGAATTAGTTGAAGAAAAATTCTTTGAAGAAGATGTAGAAGTTGATGTAGTTCACACGTATGCAGGACAAACGTTAGGATCTAGCTCACTTGAATTAGAATCACGTTTGGCTAATTGGACTTAACTGAGGATGATCAAGAACTTCTTATGCGAGATCATTCTGATTAGAGTACCATCCTAGACATCGACACACATATTGAAAACTTTGATACATCCATCATGACCCTTGAAACCCTTGAAACATACCAACCTGAAGACCCTCTACCTCTAATCCATCCCAAGCTTATCGATTGGGAAAATGAAGGACATGTCACTATCGATACCTTTCCAAATGACCATGCCATATCTATATATCGTAATGCAATCGAACCTGTAACAAATCTCACTAGGAATGTCAGCAATGCATCTTCTAGTCAAGTAGGTGTCAAATCTCCTAGTTGCAAAAGTGAAAATAAAGAAAAGAATATCAGGTCTAATGCTGAATACCATTTATTGGCAACATTGGACCAGGAAAAAGTAAAAACAAAGGATGCATCTAACGGTGAAAACCTCCTTGAGGCATCGGAAGATGGGAGATTTGATACTTTACCTGAGCACTATCAAGAAAGATCATCCATTTTGATCGAACCAACAGAGGCAGTTATTATTGGCACAACAAAACAACCAAAGATTCTTCATCCAACAACATCTTTATCAGAGGTAGAAATACAACAATATGTGGAATTCTTCAAATGACGGCAAATCAATTTTGCCTGGTCATATGCAGACATGCTAGGTTTAGATCCAAAGCTTATTATGCATTACTTGAATGTTAGTCTAGGAGCCAAACCAATCAAATAGAAGTTAAGGAAAATGCATCCTCATATCGCTCTCCTAGTCAAAGCAGAACTAAAGAAATTACTGGATGTCGGATTCATTAGACCTGTAGCATAACCTCAATGGGTATCCAACATTGTTCCTATTTCAAAACCAGATAAAAGCATCAGAATATGCATAGACTTTAGAGATCTTAATAATGCATGTCCAAAGGATGACTTTCGTTTGCCTAACATCAACATCATTGTATATTTAACTGTTGGACACTCCATGTTTTCTCTAATGGATGACTTTTTTGGATACAATCAGATCAAAATAGCACCCGAAGATCAAGAAAAGATATCTTTTGCATGCCCATGGGGTACTTTCTGTTGGAACATCATGCCTTTTGGATTAAAGAACGCAGGTGCTACATATCAAAGAGCTATGACAACTATATTTCATGACATGATGCATACATTCATGGAAGACAATGTGGATGACATATTAGCTAAATCCTACAATAGAGAAGAACATGTAGAGATACTAGAAAAGATCTTTGACAGGTTAGAACAATACAAGCTAAGGCTAAACCCTAAGAAATGTGCCTTTGGTGTTACTTCAGGAAAGCTATTGGGATACATTGTTTCAGCAAGAGGAATCGAAGTAGATCCAGCTAAGGTTAAAGCAATCATGGAAATGGCATCTCCTAAGAATATCAGTCGACTAAGATCACTACAAGGAAGACTCCAGTCAATCAGAAGATTTGTTCCTCAATTAGCAGATAAATGTCAACCATTCACTCACCTATTGCACAAACATGTTAATTTCAAATGGGACCATCAATGTGAAGAAGCATTCAACAAGATCAAGGCATATCTCATGCAACCACCTGTTCTAATGTCACCAATTTCAAGAAAGCCATTATTACTCTATGTATGAACTACCAAAGCATCATTGGGAGTTTTTCTCACACAAGAGGATAAGGAAGGAAAAGAATGAGCCATCTACTACATTAATAGAACACTAGTGGGATATGGGGTTAACTATTCATCAACAAAAAAATAATGCTTGGAAGTAGTTTTTGCTTCTCAAAAATTATGACACTATCTACTATCTCACTCCATCAAGTTGATAGCTAAAATTGATCCTCTGAAGTATTTTCTCAGCAAAGCCAAATTGATAGGATGACTAACAAAATGGATCATGATTCTAAGTGAGTTTGATATCGAATATGTTGACAGAAAAGCTATCAAGGGACAAGTCATCACATATCAATTAGCAGAAATACCACTTCAAGATGACCATCCTCTACAGATTGAGTTTCTTGATGCTGATATCTTAACATTCACAACAAAAACATGGAAACTATACTTTGATGGTTCATATACACAACACAAATCAGGAGCAGGAATTCTATTCATCACACCACAAGGTCATACAATCCCGAAAGCATACAAATTAAGCTTTCCGTGCACAAACAATATAGCAAAGTATGAAGCTTTGGTTACAAGCATCAAAATGGTTGTAGAATGGAACATTAAACAACTTCAAGTCTTTGGAGACTCTCAGCTCATCATTAATCAAATCAATGATGACTATCAAACAAAATATGACAAACTCATGCCTTATAAAAAGATGGTGGATGATTTCAAGAAATATTTTGTAGAAATAACTTTTGAAAAAATCCCAAGAAGTGACAACAAAGCAGCAAACACCATGGCTACACTTGCTTCTCTATTTCAAACACAGGAAAATCAACAACATTATGAATTCCTGGTAGAAGAGTTATTTCATCCCACCTTTAATTGTGTTGATTCCCAAACCATATGTCAACTTATTGGACGTAACTCCTCTCACTATGGCCAAACTTACACCTACCTAAAAGACAATACCTTATCTCCTGACTTATTGAAAAACCAAAAGAGAAACTTTATTCGCCAATCCTCTCATTTTACTCTCGTCGCGGATACCCTGTATAAACGAGGTCTAGACGGTACTCTCTTACGATGTCTCAAACAAGAAGAATTTGAGAAGGCCATACATGAAGTTCATAAAGGCATTTGTGGCACTCATTCAAGTGGTCTTACCCTTTCGAAAAAACTCACACGCTTGGGCTATTATTGGCCGACTATGGAATGAGATTCTTGTAAAAGAGCAAGAACATGTAAACAATGTCAAATCCATGGGAATTTGATCCATGCACCAGCACAAGAACTTCATGCTTTAGCAACATCTTGGTCTTTTTGGCAATGGGGTCTGGATCTGGTAGGAAAGATAAATCCTTCTTCATCTAATGGTCACAAATTCATCCTTGTAGCTACTGAATATTTTATGAAATAGATTGAAGTTGTACCTCTCATAAATATCATAGGAAAACAAATTGCTACATTTATCTTGAACTATATCATCTGTCACTATGGCATACCAATGACCATTATCACTGATAATGGGTGACCATTCAAGAATCAAGACGTACAAAAGCTATGCGAGAAGTTCAAAATCCAGCACAAATTCTCCATACCATATTAGCTGCAGGGAAATGGGTAGGCAGAAGCATCTAACAAAACTATTCTAAAAATCCTTAAAAAGACAGTGAACGATGCTGGGAAAGATTGGCATATTCAACTAAACCCTACTCTCTGGGCCTACCACACCAATATCTGCACACCGACGGGTGCCACACCTTTCTCTCTTGTATATGGATCAGAATTCATATTGTCAATCGAAGTAGAGATACCCTCTCTACGTGTATCACTAAAAGGACTCATCCCACATGAAGAACAATGAGTATCTAGACTCCAAGAGTTAGAACTAATCCATGAATCAAGACAAAATGCCTTTGATCATCTAAAGGTATATCAACAAAGAATGTGCCGGAGCTATAATCATAAGGTTAAACCACAAGTCTTTCATGTTGGAGAACTAGTACTAAAGGAAAATCCACGCAACCAAGTAGATTGAGAAAAGAAAGGAAAGTTTGAACCAAACTAGTTAGGTCCATTTGTGGTCACAATAGTATTTGGGTTAGGAGCATATTAGCTATCAACACATGACGAAGATCAACTTGAGGAACCTATCAATAGCATGCATTTGAAGAAATTCTATGTCTGAAAAATCATAAAAAATAAAAAACATTGGAAAAATCAGAAAAAATAAAAAATAGTGGAAAAATCAGAAAAAATAAAAAATAGTGGAAAAATCAGGAAAAAAGATAAAAAATAAAAAATAAAAAAATCAAATATCGGAAAAAGTGCAATAAAAACATATGGTGAAAATCTAGCAAACAGGCACTATCTGTCTGCTAGCTCTTCCATCTATTAGTTCATGCATTTTTTCACTTGCATTCATTCATCCTTCATCAACGCTATCCATATCCATCATAAGCCTTTGTACATACGCAGACATCTCAGGTGGCTTCTTGCCATGGTTTGGATCATTGGATATATCATAACGAATTTGTTTCTAGGCTTGGGGCAAAATCCTGCACCTAGCTGGGGGCAAAACTCTTGATCATTTTGAGCTTAATCAAATAGGTAGAACAAATAGTTAGACAACTCTTATCAAACAAAAAATGAGACACATCCAACATTGAACACAAGATCAAATTATTAACCATCAAGCTATCACAAAATCAATCTAAGCACATCACACACTTTTCAGTGGATAATATATTTTTGGATAATGATTTTAACATGATTGTTCAAATTTTCTATATTGATTTTTGTAATCATGATTTCTGAGTGACTCCAGGATGTCTTTGACTAGAGGAACAAGGAAGGAACGTGATTATTTTCTTATCTGTTGTCTAAAAATTAGTCATTAATATGTGCAAATTTGTCTTGGGACATGATCATCGAAGTATCATTGAAGACATTTCCAATTTGCATATTGAAATGATTAATACTGCCTGTTTTATGCAAGCAACACTCAGGTAATCTCGGTTCAATTATACCTTGATGCTTGTGCTAACTTGCTATATCAAAATCTAGGAAAGTAATGCTCAGGTCATCATGGTTTAATTATACCATCGATGTTTGCACTTACTTCCCACATTTCAAAAATCTCAATGATGACAAAAACGCAAAATAATCCAGTGACTGGTCCAGTCATAGCTTTGCATTTCATTCTTGCATGGGATCCCACAGGCTCCTTTTATCCAAGGTTAAATCTATCACATGAATCATCAAAGTATCATCACAAGTGTCTACGCAAGCAGAATTTTGACTCATATCTCTTCAGATATTGTCGACCCAGCAAAAATCTTATGCTATCTCCCTCAACAGAATCAACATCAGCATATCCAAATATTTCTACAACTTGATATCAACAAACTGTCAGTTCTTTATCTAATCAACCTTATCAAATCAAATCAATCAATCAAACCTAATCAATTCTAATCATGTCTTATACATGATGAATCCATCCTGAAACTAGACGATCTGATTCTGATTCATGTCTTATACAGGATGTATCCTTCCTCAAATGAGACATTATGATCATGTCCTATACAGGATGAATCCTTCCTGAAACTAGATGCTTTGATCATCATTGTCTTATACAGGATGAATCCTTCCTAAAACCAGACTGAATCTCGATCTTATCAATCTTATCAATTTAAGCAATCAAGCTAATCGAAGAACTCACACTTTCATCAAACCACAGTTGCAGAAATCAAATCAAATCTACCAAGATATCAATATCACAAAACTCCAAAGATCAATTATCTCAATTGATCTCCCGAGGGAGCATCATCGTACCAAAATTTAGCAATCAAGAGCAGGGGTATCCTATCAAATCAATATCAGCATCAAAATGAGATTATTCTTTGAATCAATGCATCATCACACCTCGCTTCAAAGAGGAGCAAAATGTATACACCTAAAAATGGTCTGAAGATAATTAATTAAATAAGCAATTAATTAATTAATCTCCCCTCAATTTAATTCAATTCATTAAGCAATTTGATTAAATCCTCCACGTTTATCTACTTATTAATAAATCCAAGGATTTATTTAATAGGTTCATTTCAATAATCCCCTTTGATTAATTAATTCCGTCCATCCAAAATCATTTCTTCTAAATCCCCTAATTAATTAAAACAAATCAAATTCATGAGTTGTTGAGATTAATTAGCCTTTTCCCATTATTTGAATTTTTAAATTCAAATTCTCCCAACTTCTACCACTCCTAAATCTAACCATTCCTAAACCTAACCCATTCTACCTACCACCATGTCCCCTTTCATCCAACCTCTTCTAGAACCTTTGTGACACTTGTCACTAAGTGTTCCCTTTCATCCAACCCCTTCTATAAGCCTCTTGACACTTGTCACCATAGAGATGACAGATGTTCCCTTTAATCCAACCCCTTTGCCAACTTCCTCCAATTTAACCATTGATATCTTCAAATCAATCTTGACCGTTGATTCCTGCCACCTCACCCCTAGCCTTGAGAATTCCTATAAATAGACCTCATTTTGGAGCAATATTGGTCCAAAAATTTCATCTCATCTTATGCATTGTTACTATAGGCATCTAGTTTATAGCTTATCATTCTTTAACAATGTTATCATGCTCAATTTTAGCTTAATTGCATCTTAATCTTAGTTCATTTTCTAGATCAATCATGAACTCATGTAGCTTAATCATGCTATTCTTGCTAGATCATGCATTTTCATCATTCAAATCCTCCATCTAAGTGTAGTCAAGTCACTGGAGTATGCATAATTAGATCTGGGAACATTTTTCATACTCACATTTACTAGGAGGCAATAATTCAATTAGCTATGGTTTTACTAAATCTTCTAACCATGCTTGTAATGATTTATTGAGTGCATTGTGGTTGCAGGTACAGGCAAACTTCACAGAGCATGACAATATAATCTTTGAAGGAGAAGATGGTTTGTGCAAATACTTTTCTAACAAAATGCAGCAAGAATTTGAAATGTCTATGATTGGAGATAAAATTATTTTTAGGATTGCAGATTTCATAGACTAATAAAGGTATATTCCTATGTCAATCTAAGTACTTGAAGGAATTACTAAAGAAATTTGGCATGGAAAATTGTAAACCGGTAAGAACACCTATGACTACAACTGATAAATTATCTTTGAAGGATGAATCAACACCTATTAATCCGACTAGATAAAAATCTATGATAGGATGTTTACTATATTTGACACAAACAAGACCTGATATTATGAATGCAGTATGTATTTTTTCAAGATTTTAGAGTAATCCTAAATAAAATCATGAATCAATAGTGAAAAGGATTTTCTGGTACCTACAAGGCACTACAAATCTTGGTTTATGGTATCCCAAAGATTTTTATTTTTTTTGTGCATACACAAACGCTAATTGGGTAGGAGATGTGGATGACATAAAAAGCACCACCGGTAGAGCATTTTTTCTTGGCAGCAGACTAATTTCATGGTTGAGCAAGAAACAGAGTTGTACAAGTCTATCAGCAATAGAATCAAAATATGTTGCAATAGCAACAAATTGTACACAGGTATTATGGATCAAGCAAATGTTGAAGGACATAAAGGTAAAATGCAAGGAACCTATAACTATCTATTGTGATAATATGGCAGCAATTGATATATCAAAGAACCCAGTATTTCACTCTAAAACTAAACATGTTTCTATCAAATTCAATTTTCTAAAGGAGAATGTTGAGGCAAAAAAAGTGAAATTGGTTTATGTGTGTATATGGTGAAAATGGATACAACAATGTTGAAAGACTAAATAGATTCAACCACAAAACCCTAGCCTAACAACAACAAAGATCCACCATAACATCTAAAGATTACCTAAGACAATTCAAATCAAATGAGATCACAAATATTATACCATCACATGTCCAATAGGGTTTGGATCTCCATTCTTCCTATCTCCATTGATCTTGCTTGATATATTTGCTCTCAGATTTTATATGTGCACAAGAGCTCAACAAAGAACGGAAATGTGGTTGCAAGTAGGCTTGATCGCATATGAAAGTTCAAAAGCATAGTGTAGTCGAGTAATCATCGGGGGTTGATAATGAAGGAAGCATCTCCTTATATAGAAGACACTAGATGAAATGGAGGGATAAGATTGAGAGGTGTAAAAGATAAATGGTCGGCTATGATTAGAGGGTAGGTAGTGTATGAATTAAGAGATGAATGACATGTGTCATAAGTAGAAAAGGTTAATGAATTAATTAAATAAATAAAGATTTATTTAATTAATAGAAGAAGTGGGATCAATTAAATAAATAAAAGTATTTATTTAATTTAGGAAAAGGGGAATTTAAATAAATAAATGTATTTATTTAAATGAGAAATAAGGCTAGAAGAGGATAAATGAATTAATTAAATAAATAAAGATTTATTTAATTGATAGAAGAATTAGGCTAAAGTAATTAAATAAATAAAGATTTATTTAATTAGACAGGACAATTTTAGGTGTCTACAATGTGAATACTAAAGAGCAGATTGCAGATATTTTTACAAAGCCTTTGCCTAAGGAAACATTTGAGTATCTCAGAGAGAAACTTGGAGTCCTACCCCCACTGGTAGAGACTTAGATAGTTGATGTTTGTCATCAACCAACAGAATTAACAGAGAAATCTTTTATTCTGGCTTTGATGAGGAGAGCTACTTCTCAGGGGAGTAGTTGGTACTTTGTAATGAGTTGGTATTTTGTATTTGAATCTGGTTTTTGTATTGCTTTGGTATTTGACGTCAAAGGGGGAGAGATTGTTACTTTGGGAGAGATTGATTACTCTCTGTTTCTGTATTTTCATTTTGGGAGATTGTTGGTTTTTGGTTTTTGGCATTTCTGTTTTGGCACTTTGATGGTTTTTCCATCTTGTGTTGCCATCAATGCCAAAGGGGGAGATTGTTGGTATTTTGGATATGTTAATATGGTTTTGTTATTGATTTCAACACCTGTCATCATTTGTCAACACTTATCAGCACTTGGAGATTTTGGTTATGTTCACCGACAAGTTACAAACTTATGCAAGTCACCAGTATTTGGTTCACCGATAGATTATATTGTTCACCGGCACTTGGAATGACTTGGAAACTACTTGGTTATGTTGAAGACATTATTTGATCACTTGGTTTTGGTGATTTGGTTAATTTCTTATTCGGATTTGCATATTTGTTGTTACCGGCAAATCGGTCCAGGATATGTACCGACAGGCTTATCTATTCTAGATCAGCACAAAACGTTATGGAGATGATTTATTATTATTGTAAATGCATTGAGCCAAGATCATGCATCGGATATTGATTTATTTATAATTGATTTTATTGTACTATCTTTTAGTGAGTCGACCTATTCAAATTGGTCTTAGGTTATGGTATAAATGTAAGATCTTATTTGTAAGATCAGAGTTTGGAGAGTGGAATGTGAATGCAGAAAATATTGCAATAAGGTATATGCGAAAATAAGTAGAGCTACACATGCAAACATCATTTGAAGGTTGAAGGAAGGATTTTGTGAAGGCAATCAGAACTTAATCGGTACTGAATCCAACATATGAAGATGCTATTTTGTGCAGTACATTATCATTGGATTTAATCATCCAATTGCAGTTAGTGTGAATCTCATTTTGTGATTGAGTAGTGATCTCTAGGTAATTGGCCTTTCTGCATGTGTAGAATCCATATTGTAAACACATACTATCTACAGTAGTATCATTTGATTGTGGGGAAGGCTTCCCACTGTGGTTTTTCCCCTTACAGGGTTTTCATGTACAAATATTTGTGTTATGTGTTGTGGATGTTATCATCTTTCTATTTCATGCATTAATCTTTATCGGTACTGCAATTAACTGTTAAAACTGTCTATCGGCATAAAGTTTGGTTTACCGGTATTAAGCATTAAGTTTTGGTTAAGTTATTTTTGGTTGAATGTATTGGACAACTAATTCATCCCCCCTCCCTCTTAGTTGTCTCTGGGACCTAACATATGCTCGTATAAATTTTCAACATATCAATAGCTCAATGATGACAAACACAAAGAAGGCAACAACATGTGACTATATAGGAATGACAAACAGAAGAATGAAGATGATCAATTAGCTACATATCATTTTACAATTAGTTGCATATCATTCAACAATTAGCTGCATATCATTATCATACATCTCATTTTCAAGATACATCTCACAAATCATATCATTGCATCATGCATCATCCAATTACATCCATCAAATATCAAATCACAAGCATTTATCTAAGGATTGCATCATCATCCATAAAACACATCACATATGGATCAAATAAATTGGTGTCGTATATATATATATATATATATATATATATATATATATATATATATATATATATATATATATCTCAAAAATGGTCAAGTATACAAAAGATGTCATGTCTGTCCAAAATAAAACACAATGAGCAAAATACAATGGAGACAAGGTCTTTCAGGTATGACTGTCTCCTGAGGGTGTCGGTCCCGCAGCAGATGTCCCAGTACTTGGATCTCCGGGTGGATCATGTCAAGATGGCCGAGTCAGACTTCTGCTCTCCATCCTTGAATGAGTCTGCCTGGATCGACTGGATCTCACTGCAGTATAGCTCGGAGCTCTGTGATCTCTAGGAACCACCTTCTCATATAGATGTCGGTAGTACTTAGCCTCCTTGGTTGTATAATACATCTCTCTCAATGTGTCTCTCACCAAACCACCAGCCACTACTCTCTCCAGAGTATCTGTTGGAGCCTCTGCTCAACCTAATCACTCCATCACTGTATCTCACTCTATGGTAACCTACGTAATCTAATGCAGCTATGCCAATACCTATTCCTGAGGATCTAATCTGTGCATCCTCTCAATGGGTGGGTACCCACATCTATGTAGTTACCTATGTCGTGGTACCCCTTATCCCTATCCCTGTCCTAGGCATCGGTGGAGGTAGCACATATGATTTCCTCCTCTGGGTCAGATGCCTAAACTCATCCATCCCACCCACAGCTGCTAAAACCTTGCCTACTCGACCAACTCCACCAACCCCAAACACCAAATCTCCCCTCCCTCCCTCACCAACTTCTCATCTAACTACTCCAACCCTCCCTCTATCTCCTCCTCTCCCACCATCTCCACCTCCTCTCCTCCCTCTGTCTCCTCTATCTCCTTGTCTCCCTCTACCACCTCCCCCATCATCCCCTTTACCATCCCCAAATACCTCCTCAAGCTCCTCTCCCTCCTCTCTCCATCTCTCTCGCCTCTCGGGCTGCTCATCCTCATCATCATTAAAAGTGAGAATCATCTCCGCTGGATCAGATATCTAGGTTACAACATGAGCCACGAAGAGCGTTGCAAACTCCTCCATCATCCCCACATCTACCACCCCGTAGGAATAGTCCCATATTTGGCTAGCTAAATAAATGTACTCCTCCATCGCCACAACGCTATCAATAGTTAGACCCCTCTCTAGTACATCTTACCTCCAATGAGCATATAAGCATGCTCCCTATGGTATACCCTGTTGTCGACCATACTACCGTTGAACTTGGCTATGCAAGAACCTCTCAATCACAAATGACATCTACCCTATCAGGAATCGTGACATGTATACATAGGGCATATCTAGCCCATCCTCGGCCCACACCTCACACTACATATATGGTCTCCAAATAACCATATCAATATCATCTACCACCCTCCTCCAATGCTCTATCTTGCCTAGCTTATGCTGGACAACTATCCCTATATATCCATATGCATAGGTGTGCCCAACTGGCCTATCTTTGTCTGCAAGTGACCTCGCTATGGGAATGTGCTCCCAAGCCCACACCTGTAACAATGTGACCCCAACTAATAAACTACTATATCCTAAATACACCACCTGATGCAAATCTCTGTATAAATGGGCCAACATGCAAGACCCCCATGCAAACTAGCAACCCTGTGTCACTATATCCTCCAGAACCAACCCCCATCCCACTGTCAGTCCCTTTGACCTATGGTCGGGACACAAGAAGCCACCTACAAAACCTGCTAAAACTGATGGTAGTGGGGCATAATCAAAATCTATGAACTCCTACCAAGGGATCTCATACCCACAAATCAGATCATCATGAAAAATCTAGTGAAGCACCTCTGTCCCGCCCTCCTCTGTCTACTCATAAGGCAATAGTGCCCCTACCACAGGAATTTATAGAATCAGATAACAGTCCTCTGGAGTGACTGTGATCTCACCTGTAGCCAAGTGAAAGGTGTTGGTGTCATTGTGCCATCTCTCTGCCAATGCTGCCAGTAAACCCCGGTTAATGATATACCGAGGCATGTCCAACAAAGAGGAGAACCTACATCTCTCAATAATATCTCTATCTACCTATGTCAATCGCAGAATCAAAGCCCATGGCCTCAAAAATATCTCTCGCAACTGAAGAACCCCAAGACACTCCTGTAACAAACAAAGCATGTCCAAATATCAGTTCCCACATCAAATAGAACCCATATCCAATCACAAATTTCATATCAACTTGAAACAACAAAAATCAAATCAAGTTTCATATCAGAAATCAAACCCATATCCAATCACAAATTTCATATCAACTTGAAACAATGTAAATCAAATCAAGTTTCATATTAGAAATCGAACCCATATCCAATCACAATTCATATCAACTTGAAACAATGAAAATCAAATCAAGTTTCATATCAGAAATCGAACCCATATCCAATCACAAATTTCATATCAACTTGAAACAATGAAAATCAAATAAAGTTTCATATCAAAAATCAAACCCATATCCAATCACAAATTTCATATCAACTTGAAACAACAAAAATCAAATCAAGTTTCATATTAGAAATCGAACCTATATCCAATCACAAATTTCATATCAACTTGAAGTAACGAAAATCAAATCAAGTTTCATATCAGAAATCAAACCCATATCCAATCACAAATTTTTTATCAACTTGAAACAACAAAAATCAAATCAAGTTTCATATTAGAAATCAAATCCAATCCATATCAAAATCACAATTCATATCAACTTGAAACAACAAAAATCAAATCAAGTTTTATCTATCCAATCCATATCAAGAATCCATAACAAGAAATCAAATCCAATCCATATTGAGAAATCAAAATCCATATCACTAGACTCATATCAGGAACCGCATCAGAACTCATATTGGACATCATATTCACGACAAACAAAATCAAAGATCTAAAACAATAAAAAAATCTGGATCATCATTCAATCACTCAGCTTGGTAATTCAACAACTAAGACAAATTCAAAAATTATCAAAACAATCACACATTGGCACAATAGACACAGAGATTGATTACCGCACCCATCTAGGAGCACTTGGCAGACACCTACTCACCCCAACCTATCTCCCTTCCTCTAATTTTACCCCGCAACATCATATTTTTCTCCTAAAATCTTGCATTTTTTGCCCACGCGCTAAGACATCTTCCCTATGCGCTAAGTTGCCACCTATACGCTAGCTAAACTCAACTACATGTTGCAAACTTTACCCTATGCACTAGACTTTTCCTATGCGCCACCCTATTCTGTTGGCATTATAATAGACAAGGGAGATTGTTGGCAGTTCAATAAGGATATTGAGAAGGTTGTTGATGATTATGGATATAACTGATTAAGAATGTTTACTGTCTAAATATTATTATTTTGTCATAGATGTCAAGAAATTGATTTTCTAATTCAGTATGATGTTGCCATATCTTGAGAAGTATGAATTGGTGAGTATAAAGATGTCGATAAAAGACACAGAAAGAATGTGATGAATAAGGGGAGGAATAAGTTATTCAATGGGCAATTATTACTAAGTTAGACAATGATGAGATCATGATGTTTAGATTGTTTTGATATCCTACATATGTTATTGATTGTAAGGTTAATACTATACTATGTTACCGAGCAAAGAACCTAGTCGGTAAACCCTAAGGTTATCGCTATCGGTTAATGAAGGCAGTATGTCTACCGAGTGAAGTTCAGTATTTATCGAGTTGCAACTGAGTAATAACAAAATGCATTAAATGAATAAAAGCATTATTTAATGAAGGAAGCTAATGAGCTGGCTATGATTAGATGGTTGGTATGCCATGCATGAAGTTTGTTAAGAATCTATGGCAAAGGAAAATTGGTAGGAAGATCTACAGCTCAGATTGAACTGCAATACCCTAGCACAAGTTCCAAGAAATGTATGCAAGTTCCAAGGCGGGGTAAAATGTTTTCAGATCGAAGGATACATTGAACCTGGTCAAGTTTGAAGATCTGATGGCTATGATTGATCATGGGATATGTGATCAAGGAGATTAAGCGGTTGGCAAATTGTTTATAAATAAGGAACTGTTGATAAAGAATGTATGCGGGCAAGTGTATGCATAGGGATGCTACATAGTGATTACCGAGCACAAAAGCTTGAAGACCTATTTGAATAACAGAGTATAGAGCCTAGCAAATGGACAAGATAAGTCCTATGACTAGATTGTATTGAGCAAATAAGAATTTGCTTTAGCATTTTTAGATGTGAAGTTGCAGACAAATTTTTATTACTGTTATTTTGTAAAGTGACACAAAATCTCTTAAACAAGTGGACTTAACAGTCTTATTTGTAAAACCCTCTAGCAAGGTGAAATTCTGATTGAGTGTTTGAAATCCTTTAACAAGGTCACTTCTAACAAGGTGAAGATCCTAACAGATCTAAGGGAAATCCCTTAACCGGGTCACATCTAGCAATGTGTTTGTAATCTTTAACAAGATTTGCTTTTAACCAAGCATACTCTAGAAGAGTATATTTCTTAGTGGGTCCGAAATCCCACAATGGTTTTTCCCTATTTGGGTTTCCACGTTAAATCTGGTGTTATAAGTGTTATGATGTTTATGTGATTATGAGTTTGCATGTTTAGCAGTTTTGGTTATATTGCTGAAGCATATGTTATCGAGGTTGAATCTGTTGTTTTTATGGAAGATTAAGTTTGTATGATTCACCCCCCCTCTCATCTTATTAGCTTGCCATCTGTACTTAACATTAAGTATCATAACTATCATGTTCCACCCATGCGCCACCATATTACCCCTACGCACTAGGTCTACTCTATATGCTACCATTTTCCTACTATGCACTATCCTATTAGCCATACGCGCTAGGTCTACTATATGCACTACCCTTTTCCTGCTATGCACTATCATGTTAGCCATATGCGCTATTCTACCCCTATGCGCTAGCCTAATCCTACGACACACTACCCAACACCCCCTCCCCCCCCCTTGATGCTACCCTAATTTATCAACCCTATACGCTAAAGGTTTTATCGTATGCACTATGAAATTGGCCCTATGTGCTAACACATGAAAATCCGACATAAAAAATGAAAAAACGTGCTCAAAATTTACCAAACAAAAAGAAAAAGGGGTGAGATTTAGATGACTTACAAGTGGACCATACGTGACGGGCCTCCCATATCAATGAACACGCTTGAATCAGTCCAAAGCATAGGGAACTGACATTCTGTCACTCTCCAAATGTCACTATCTCCAAAAGTCAACAAGCACAAATGATACAAATAAAATCACTTTTCACCTTTTATAAGGTAAAAGGAAATTAGGGTTAGTAAGAAGGGCATGTATTTTGCTCATACTCTAGCTTATAACCCTAGCAAACATCATTATCGGGAGATGAATCCATTAGCATGCATTCAACACAGACAAAATTTTAAAATGCGATCAAATCGACCAACTATTATCAAATCAACAAAAAATTTCAAAATCCTTGATTCATCTCCTGAGGGGGCATTATCAACACCATTTATCATAATCTGGGGCACGACATCGACAAATCTTGACATCGACATTTTGACATCACACCAATCAAATTTTGGTGATGCATCAATTTTCTTCATTGCAACATGTGCACACACGTCACTTCAAAGAGGGGCAAAATGTAGACGTATAAAAATGACCACTTTCCTAAATGAATATTTAATGTTCATTTTATTCTCATTCCTCTATTTAGTTAAATCTAATTTAATTAAATCATCCACATTCCTCTATTTGATTAAATAAATTATTCAATTTATTTATTTAAATTCACATAAGCCTTTCATGTCATTTAATTGAATAAATTATTTTATTTAATTAAATCCCTTCTCTCTCCTTTTAATTAAATTTACATTTAATTAAATTATTCACTTCAAATAAATAAATCTATTTTATTTAAATCCTCCACTTGCATCTATTTTGTTGAAATAAAGCAATTTATTTTAATTAAAATTATCCTTCATCCACTTGCATTCTCCTGCATCTCCCACTTGCCTCCTAACCCTCTTTCTAAATTCTTCTAGAACCTATCTAATCCTAATCAATTAGCCTAAACCCTTCAATTATCCACTTTTCAATAAATTTGATGATGTCACTTCTCAAATTTGGAGTAAAGTCTTCCAAAGGCATTAAAGCCTCTATGCTTTCAACAAGCTAACTTGTTGAATTCCCCCAAATTTGGAAGGACTCTTACAAATTTGTCCCCAAATTATTCCAAACCATTAATGGTTAACTAACCCTTTTGTCATGGTAAGAGACTTTTTGCCTAACTCAACCTTTATCTAACCCTAGGGTCTCATCAAGCATTTAATGCTTTGACCATGGTTATTCCTTTAACCCTTGTACAAGAGTTTATCCTTTGG
Source organism: Cryptomeria japonica (assembly GCF_030272615.1). NCBI lineage: Eukaryota > Viridiplantae > Streptophyta > Pinopsida > Cupressales > Cupressaceae > Cryptomeria > Cryptomeria japonica. The sequence continues at coordinate 302,822,394 of NC_081407.1, read as the reverse complement.
GTAAAAGCTTTATCCAATGGTTTTTCTTAGCCTAACCATAACCCTTACCTTCTAAGGTAACCATGAGGTCTTCTCAAGCATTTAATGCTTCTTATATCTCCTCCCAAGCAGTCTTATGTTGACAATTATCACCATTTCATTGGTGAGAAATGTAAACATGGATTGACAACTTTCAATCCTGGCCCTTGATAAGATCATCCAATCTTGACCACCCATTGTCCTATTTTTTCCTATAAATAGAGCCCTCATTTTCTCATTCTCATATCCAAGTCTTTATCATCACACTTATACTCATTTTTATCAAGCATTTCAATCCTTCTTTGAATAGAAATAACCTAATAAGCATTTTAGAAGTATTTCTCTTTATCGTCACAATCATATTAAACTAGTATATCATGTTAGGATAGTTCTTTTACTAATCTTTTCATATCATCATCATATACACACTAGTTTAATTCATACTTGTTAAAATCATGCATAGTTAGGATTACATTCATGTTATATTGATCAAAAGCATCCCTCATTGTCATTATTGTCATCTCTAAGTCACTTTTCTCAGTGATTTGAGAGCAAAGGCATTGGCTTGAGGGGTCTTGTGAGATAGAGAACAATGGAACACCCCTTGGGAAGTTGAGCTATTCCATACAGCTCCATAACTTGCACCAAGAGTCCCATTGGTGTGTGGATAAGTCATTGATTTCAAAATTTTCGTCTCATTGCACTGCTTTTCCTGCATACAGTTGTCATTGATGAAAACAAGATCTAATGGAAGTCATAAACCGACACTTGGAAGCATATACCGATAGATATCGGCTTTGGAGCATTCAGGGCTACATCGACACCGACACCAGCACCCACACCGACATCAAGACTTCATTGGAAGCCCACATCAAGGAGGATTTACTTAATAAATCATTTTATAAATATTGTCAAGGCCGACATTGAATATCTTTGTAAATATATTGCAAGCTGACATAAGGCATATCATTTGTAATAGGTATATAGGTCAATCTGCTAGGTTATTTTTGTAATAAGGTGAGAGATGATATGTGTGGATATAGGAGAATATAGCAGAATTGTATGATGAAAAATATATGTATAAAGATAATTTTGTATGCGAGTGTTATATCATGCAATGATATGTAGATAGCTTGGAAATCATTCTTGGAGGAGAAGTGGTATCGGTATCAGTTCAGAGTTTATGAACCAGTACAGAGCAGAGATAGAACCAGAACTCTATTTGGCATAGCAGATGCATTCTTGAGTTCATTTTCAGTAATTTACTTTAGCATAAATCTTGTAGTCAGTGAGGATCTTTAGTGATGAGCAGTATGCTCTACGTAGTGCTCCTTCCTACAAGTGCAGACCCCTATTATATTTAATATCTTTTCATATGACTAGTGAACAAATATTGTGGGTCACAAATCCTACCATGGTTTTTCCTCATTGAGGTTTTCCACATATAAATTTGTGTGTTATGGTGTTCATTTATTTGGATGGTTTATTTACTTCTTGTTATATGTTTATTTGTTTACCGGTTTATATATGCATGGTATAAAAGGATAAAAACTGTTCATACCGGTAGAACATTGATTCACTCCCCCTCTCAGTGTTCTTGGATCCCAACAATTGGTATCAGAGCTTGGTACCTCAGAAGAAGTTTAACAACTTGAGGAAGATCCTGAAACTAGAATCTTTGAACATGGATATGGAGAAGCAACTTGAGATGGCTCGAGGATTATGATGCTAAAAGGATGAAGAACTTGAAATTGCAAGAAGAATTGAATTTTACAAATGAATTCATTCTTATCCTTCAAGAAAGGTTATCATCTTCTCAAGCCAAGAGAAAATAACTTTTGCAAAAACCAGATGATGAAGAGAAGAATGCTCTTAAGGAACAATGTCAAAAACTAAGTCAAGCAAACATGCTCATAAATAATTAAATGCAAGATCTAACTATGAGGTTATCAAAAGATATTGAGGATAGAAAGAAGAAGGAAGATAATCTTGTTATATCTCTAAAGAAAAAATTTGATGAATGTGGCAGATTGACTCATGAGAATAATTTGTTGAGAACTGATTTGGCAAACTCCTGGAACAATGAACAAGAACTTGAAAGACAAATAACTTCTCTAAGAGATGATCTGACTATTGCAAGTGAGTATAAAGAAAATTTTAGGATCAGTGTTGCACAGTTGGATGACTTATTGAAAAGACAAAGACGGAGTGATGATTCTAGAGGACTTGGATTTGTACAAGGTGAAAGCTTTGGTATTGCAAATGAAGATCAGACGACTGATATGCAAAACTCATCAGAACAGAGGAAACTAGTAAGGCAATCTAATGCTTATATATTCAATGGTAGATGTTTTTTTTACAATAAATTTGGGCATATGGCTAAACAATGTAGAAATAAAGAAAATCAAAACTACAATTTTGTTCCCGATCAATGCACAAACTGCAAGAAATATGGTCACGGATCAAAAGATTGCATAATGAATGTTAAATGTCATGCATGTGGAAAGTTTGGAAATTTTTCTAATCATTGTAGGTCAAGAAATGATACTGGATATGTCAAAGCAATTCAGAAGAACAATGTTACATGTTATGCATGCAACAAAATAGGTCATATTGCTAAGTATTGCAGAAGCAAGACTCAACCAATTAATAATGATAAAGACAATGAGAAAGGAAAGAAGAAAGTAGATGAAATACAACAAGATCACACCAAGAGATGGGTTAGAAAATCTAAAGAACCAAGTGGAGATGGATCTACACCAGTAAAACCACCAGTAGAACAAGGTATTCCTCCACCGGTAGGAAATTCTAACGGTAATAGAGGCATAAGCCTTAGGGGTTGGCAAATTCATTGCTAAATTTTGCATAGTACCCCGAAAGAGACTTAAGGAGATCTGAAAAGTTGTGTTCATCATCGATGAAGGTTCGCCCAACACATGACTATGAAACTGACATCCATAGGGTTGTTGACGAAGCATTTTTTATAGAAAATTAGGGTTTTATTTGTTGATAAAAGGGGGTAAGTGAATTCATTTTCACTCATTGAGAATTCAAGCATTCAGAGAGAAGTAAAGGCGAGTTAAGAGAGAAAAAGAATTGTGAAAAGATTTTGAGTAGTTATCTAAAGCACTCAATCTTCCACCGGCATTCACTTTCAGGTATTTTTCAAAATGTCATTTGGATCTTTAGCTCCTACTTTTATTGCAAATCCCACCATTGTTGAATTCAAGGATAGGTTAAGGCCAATATTTAAGGAGGTTCCTGAAATTGCTAAAAAGGAAGACTCTGCGGGAGCATTTTCTAGGGTTCCTGATGACATAATGTATGTTGAAAATGTGAGGGCATACATTCATTGCACCCTTGAGGATTTGGGCATAGAGGACATCAAAAGCATGTATCAATCTGTGATATTGGTAGACTCCGGAACTATCAAACCGAAATACAAAGCAATTGAGGATCTAGGGTTAATCGATATTCTGTACATACCAGAATTCAAAGATGAGGTTATCAGATATGTTCTGAGAAGGATTCACAACATATTTATTTGGGTAGATAGGCCTTACATGATCACAAAGGGGGCTATTCAAGCTGTCACTGGCTTACCCAGGGTCGGACAAGGACCTGACAAGAAAATTTCCAACACAGAGGTCGAGAAACTCACCAGTGCTACACCTAATAACAAATCAATGAGGATAAGAACAATCACCGACATAGATATAAAGTTTGCAAGCATGATCATAGGTTACAAGGTAACTCAATCCAACCGATTGAATTTTGTTGCTAGTTCATGCATTCATGCTGCATATCAGATGTTGAGGAATAATGTAAAGTATGATTTATGTGAATGGATGAGGAGTGAGTTGATGTTAAACCTTGGTAAGATCAAAGGAATCAAGAAAGGCACTTATAGATATGGTAACTTGATTGTTTGTTTAATGCTTTACTTCCTAAATGAGCTACCTAGTCTAGGGAAGAAGCATTAGGCTCATGACATATCGGTAGGTATGCAAATCAAGGAAGTAATCACTAGTCTTGGTACCGATAGAGATGAGAAACTTTGGGGGTATTTTAAGACATTTCAAGAAAACATGAGGTAAAGGGAGAGAATTTCAAAGAACATTGTGGAGAAGTATTCCACTGATATCTGTTTCATGGTAAAAACTGATGAAACTCCTATGGAAGCAGTTGAACTTGGGCAAATCTAGATTACTAAGCTTGGATATGAGGTGGATGTTAGTATTTTTGAACTCTATGCAAAGATGTAGTTAGATGCCCCATTAGATGATAAAACAAAGCATTTTGGTATAGCAGGAGAGAAGGCTCTTGAAGTGAAAACCAATTTTAATAGGAAGAGAAGAGAGAATAAAATAGATAAGATGTTTGCATATGTACAAGATGTGATTTATAAGATAGAAACTCATCTGGGTTCTAAATCCAAACAGGCAGTTAAACCAGTAGAGGTTGGTACTACAGAAGTGAAGAAGCCACAAGTTCACATTTCCCCTATAACTTTTGACTTTGATTTTGAGGATAATGAACCTCTGGCTTTCAAAAGGGTACAAAGGAAGAATGTGGTAAAACCATCTGTAGAGCAGAAGAAGGCAGAGCCTAGGAGGAGACTTGTTAGAAAGGCAACTAAGCCTACTGCACCTCATCACTAGCAAGGAAGCCTATGCAAAAGAGGAAACTAGTCACATCGACAACCACAAGAAAAAAGAAGAAGGGCGATAATATTGGAATCGGTAAGACCACAATGACTTGTGTTGAGCTTATTGATGAAATTACAAAAGATGGAATATTGAAAAATGTATCAAAGTATTATAAAGATTTAGAAGTGAATGAGAAAAATGAATTAGAAGAGGCTATTTTGTTGTATATAGACATTTATAAGAAAGCCTTAGTTGAAATCTTCAAGGAGATACTTTTATCCTTGTATAATAAGCTTGAGGCTAGGAGACTTGATGCTGTCAAGAGAGATAGCAAGATCAAAGAAGTTGCACTTTTGGAATTGTGTGGTGTTGTAAATAATGAAGAAATGAAAAGATGTATAGACACTGCAAATAGGAGAGTTTATAGTAGAAAATCCTGACAGATAATCCTTATGATGGGGAGAGTAAATGAGGTGATAAATGAGACAAGTAAGGGATGGACCAAATTCTTTCACAAAAACCTAGACTTTCTCACATCTCAAGAAGAATTTGCAAGGGCAACATCTTCCACCATTCCTGAGAAATCAAAAGGGAAGGGTATTTTGGGCAGTTCAACTCCAATTTTGACACAACCAACAGTAACTATAGATATTCAGACACAACCAATAGCTAAGGATAGTGTATAGTCTATACCGACATAGACCATTTTTGACCAAGGAAATGTACAGGACATTGAAAACATTATGGATAATACTCCACCGACAGTAACTGACACTGCACCAAGTGGCGAAGCCACCGGTACAAAAGATGATGAGATGGACAAGGTAAAAGCAACCGAGTCCATACTGGAAGGTAAAACTGACTCCCCGACAAAGGTTTTGGCAATTGACACTTCTCAGGTTTAGAAGAAATTAGTCTCTGAGTTGAGTCCAACTGAATTAATGATGATGACTACTCAGAAATTACTGAAGGAAGGTACTGCAGATAAAGGATTAATAGATCAATTGGTCTTAGTATTGCACAGACTAATACTTGATTGTCAAATTGAAGATGGAGCAAGCCCTTCTGGTAAGCTCAAGACTCTAATAGAGCATATCTCTAACAATTTTCAATCTCTAAGATAGATTGCAGATCAACAGGCTTTGGATAATTTCACTGCAGCAAAAAGAACAACTTTTGATAAGATTATAGAAATAGAGAAGAAGAAAATTGAGGAAAAACTTATTCCTATTGAGGTTTGTTTAAAACAATGTAAAAATATCTACAGAGTGTGTTGTAACATAGAAAGTCTTATGGCTAATATAGATAATAGATTGAAGGAGTTATATGATAAGATGACTAAAATTGCCAATTCTTTTGATGGATTGACTGCACTGACCACATTTGTTGATGGACAAATTTTGTCCTTAGAGAACCATTTTTTTTGCTTTTGAGAAGGAGAGAGATAAAATCATGCAAAGAGCAAGAAATCTAAGAGGATTGATAAGTCCTAGACTAGATTCATTGGGTGTTCATAAGAAAGAGTGCATGGACATGATAGCTAAACCCAAACCGATAGATATCTAAGAGAAGGAAACACTTTCCCACTTACTAAGTGGACTTGCATCTATTTCTGATACTTTCAAATCCACCTAGGATACATATCTTTAGTTATTGCAAAAGGCATACCCAGAAATCTTGAAGATGACTAACCTCCAGTGAAACTAACAGTATTTATTTTATTCTTTCAATTCTTTCACCGGTCTTTGGCATTAATGTCAAAGGGGGAGTATGAACATATGTGAAAAATATCGGAGAAAATATCAGTGAAAAATATTAGAGAAAAATATCAGACAAACACATTGGAAGGATATCATATGGAGTGTATTGCTCAGGGGGAGCATACTGGTAGGGAATCCATTTTTCACATGAGTGTTGCCATCAATGCCAAAGGGGGAGATTGTTGGAAATTGACACTCATTGGATTCATTTTGTTGTCATTGATGGCAACAAGATCTGATGGAAGTCATAAACCAGCACTTAGAAGCATATACTGACAGATACTGGCTTTGGAGCATTCAGGGCTACATCAACACCGACACCAACACCAACACCAGCATCAATAATTCAATGGAAGATGACATCAAGGAGGATTTGCTTAATAAATAATTTTATAAATATTGTCAAGGCCAACATTGAATATCTTTGTAAATATATTGTAACCCGACATAAGGCATATCATTTGTAATAGGTATATAGGTCAGTCTGCTAGGTTATTTCTGTAATAAGGTGAGATGATATGTGTGGATATAGGAGAACATAGAAGAACTGTATGATGTGAAATATATGTATGAAGATCATTTTGTATGCAAGTTTTATATCATGCAATGATCTATAGATAGCTTGGAAATCATTCTTGGAGGAGGAGTGGTATCGATATCAATTCAGAGTTTATGAACTGGTACAGAGCAGAGACAAAACCGGAACTCTATTTGGCATAGCAGATGCATTCTTGAGTTCATTTTTAGTAGTTTACTTTAGCAAAAAGCTTGTAGTCAGTGAGGCTTTTTAGTGATGAGCAGTATGCTCTAGGCAATGTGCCTTCCTGCAAGTGCAGACCCCTATTATATGTAATATCTTTTCATATAGCTGGTGAACTGATATTGTGGGTCACAAATCCCACCATGGTTTTTCCTCATTGAGGTTTTCCATGTATAAATTGTGTGATTTATGGTGTTCATTTATGTAGATGGTGTATTTACTTCTTGTTATATGTTTAATTGTTTACTGGTTTATATATGCATGGTATAAAAGGATTAAAATAGTTCATACCGGCAGAACATTGATTCAGCCCCCCCCTCTCAGTGTTATTGGATCCCAACAATGCATATATATATATATATATATATATATATATATATATATATATATATGTATGTATGTATGTATGTATGTATGTATGTATGTATGTATGTATGTAATGTATTTATTTTGAAAGCATACCAAGTTTGATAAGATGCAGTAGAGAAAGATAGTGTTGCTATCTCTAAATTTAAACCCTTCCATTTTTACCAACTGACTGAAATATTTTAAACGCCTCTTCATGTTTTATAGACTAAGTAAATAGTTAATTTATGATAATATGAATTTTATTATTATGAGATGGCATCGAAGCAAAGGTGTACCAACCTGAATAAGTGCCCTTCATTCAAGAATATATGTAGATGCAAATGTTGTCTTCCTAAGCTTTGAATTCTTTAGAGAATATTCAATGAGAATAGAGAACCTATAATGAAAATGATGTTGAAAATTCCCTCTTATAAAATAATTCAAATGAGAAAAATCAATGCATTCATTTGTGGTTGTTGAATTTGAATTCCAAATATGTGTGGGAAAGATCAGTCATTTCATATTGCAGCCCCCATTTATGTCTGATTTCTATAGTGGTTTGCATGAATTCAGTTTCATATTTAATTTAATATTAATTTTTATGTTTATTTGGGATCCTTACACCATTCAATGTATGTGCACGTACCAATAGTAGATGGAAATCAATGTATAAAGATGTTAGAGGAAGTATAGGTGAAGGTGTCATGTAGGGGTACCAAGGCCATCTCATGCATTAGGGGTCAAGTAGTAGGCTTGTAGGTGTTTTGATTTCTTTTGAGTTTAATAAGGTCATAACATACCATTTAATATGTAATTAGGAGTCATTGAGTTACATTCTCATATTGTTGCAATATTGTCATGTTTAAAAATTGCAAAATTGTCAAAATTGCAAAAGTACAAATGAATGGAATCCCAATGGTCATGGGAGTTCAAAAGCTGATTAAAATAGTTGGAAAATATGTAAAAGGATTTATGTAGGCCTTTTATGGTTGAGAAAATGGTTGGCCATGGATTTTGTAGAATGAAACCATAATACAATACACTTTTCCTTGCATTTTACTGTGTAATTCACTATTTCCAGCCTTGGTACAGTTTTGTACAGAATTATCATGTTCTGAAAAACTATTGAATTTGATATATATGTGTTTTATCTCCCATTTTTCCTTGGATTGAATGGATCTCATTGTGTTTCAAGGATTTTATTGTAAATTTATTGAAGGCGGGTCTGTGTAGACAGATTTAAGGGTTTGAAAATATAAAATATGATGTGAACCCATTCCACCTACTATATTTTCTATAACTGAGTGGAATTGGTACAATACAGTGGGAGATAAGTGTTTGAATGTTTTTTGTGAGCGGGAAGGTCATTTGAGGGTCGATCTTGATGCCCTAGTTAACATTTTTTTGTATTTTGAGTTGAAGATGGTGATTTAGGGTGAGTGTCTGAAGAAACAATGTAACCAAGGGTTAGTAATGGACTTTTGAGCATGTGTGGGTATATTTTGGTGTGTTTTAAGTGGTGGCTAGTTGAGAGAAGGTCTGGAGTGTTGGTTTCCAATAAACCATTCTAGAAAGGGCTAAAATGAAGGTTTCCTAAATTGGTGACTTAGTGAAGTTCCATACTTTGAAAATTGGTGGTTTAGGCCATTTGAAACCTATGGAGAAGGTTTGAGAAAAATTTTCCAATTGGAGAGGTGATTGAAGATAGGTTCCTTTGAAAAAGTGACCTAATTTGAGGTATAGGATAGCATAGAAGCCCTGGTTTAAAGATGTTGGTCCAAAGTGACCTAAGTGTATTTTGAGATATGTTTTAGGAAGCCTTAATGGGTATCTAAAAACCTATTTGCCTTGTGGATATCTATCCTGGATCAAAATTTATGATTAGAAATATCATCTTGGAGGGATATTAGGATCCAAGCCTAATGGTGTGGACAACATAGGAGTTGGGATAATAAAAATATTTAGAAGGTATAGATGATATATTCATGTTACATTTGTTGGAATCAATGAACACTAAGAGGTGGGGGGGTGAATCAATGTTCTACAATTAACAAATTTCTTAAGCTGATTCTTTAACCACCTGATACAAATGAATAAAAGTAAAGCACAAAATGAAAAGAAAGCAAGCATAAGACCATAACACCAGAATTTTTACGTGGAAACCCAGAAAGGGGAAAACCATGATGGTATTGGAACCCACAATATTATAATATTATGATCAAGAGTATAATAATATTACAAGAGGGGAATGCACATGCATTCAGGCACACTTCCTAGAGCTCACTGCTCAAGAAGGCTCATTGCCTTACAAGTGAATAAAAAGGATTACAATAATGTATGAACTAAATAATAGCATCTACTAATGACAAATAGCAGTTCCGGTTAAGCTCAATTAGTCTTCTACCACTGTTATGTCTCTCTGCTATGTTCTGTTGCTCTATTATATACCGGAGCACAAAGATCTTCAATTACACACACAAAACTTCGTGCAATCGCTCATACAATATTTTCTCACTCCTACCATATCAAAAAAATCTCAAATGAATTGGTCTTATATATTCACATCAACAAATTAAATCAATTTCCGTGTCAGTTTCCAAAAACTACATAACACGCAACATGAAATGTGTAATCATAAGTCGGCTCAATCCGATTACCAATCCATATACATACCCCAAAAAATTGATAATAAGCTTCCCACATGTCGGCTCAATCACCTCGAACACAAAACAAATCATGGAAATCATCTCAAATATTCTGCATAACACGTTATGATAACTCAATGATGAACAGTGAGTACCAAACTGGTACTGAGAGGGGGGGGTGAATCAGTACAGACATAACTTCTTCTCCTGAATCGGTTGACTGCAAACAGTGCACTTGACAGAAAAACACTAATACCAGTCTAAACCAGATTACTATCGGTTAAACATTATGAGACTGTGAAAGACATAAACCCACAACACTTAGCTTTCCATACAATCTACTCCCTCATTTCCACTTTATCCTTATGCATAAATAGATAATCTATCATTAGAGATAAAATAATTTACTAGAACAACATGATTCACCACTAAACAAGAAATAACAAAACATCACATGAAAGAGGCATCACACATGACACACATATTTTTCATGTGGAAACCCAACTGGGAAAAACCATGGTGGGGATGAATACCCACAAGCTGTTTTTGAACTCTTTAGAAATCCGCTCTGTTAGGAGCCTAGTCTGGTTAAAGACTGTTACAATAGGTTTTGTTAGGAACCGATCCTGTTAGGGATCACCCGATTAAGGGATGGCTAGAATACTCGGTTAAGGGTTAAACCCTGTTAAAGGTTACCTTGTTAGAGGATTTTATGAACTCAATGGCTTTGAGTCACCCTGTTAAAGGATTTACAGCAAGCTGGTTAAAGCTACCCTGTTAAGGGATTTTCCAACTGTTGAAGTGATTAGAGATCAATAGGTATTACAATGATCTGGTAATAGCACTCAATGCCAATGTAGATCTGTTTTAGTTCCTTCCTTCTGTACACACAATTTGTAGGTATCAATTCTCTTATTTGGTCTGGCAAGAATCACACATCTTTGCACTTAGATACACACACAACATTTTCCAACGACCTCAACATGAAACACAACATCGACCTTATAGGAAATAGATAGGTCAGTAGCATAAACCCTAAACCCTAAACATTTAGGTTAAGCAATTCAGTCGGTTCAATCCTAACCATTGAACACTTTGCATATGAATAAAATGGTCTTGAACAGATCTCAAGATATTCTCCATCATTCATTCTTCACCACTTCTTGGAGGTGATAATCCATCACGCGTTCTTCACCATTTGCAGGGACTTCGCACATTCCCAAGGTAGATATGATCAATCCCCTTCATGCAAGATCCTTCACGCGCACGAGGCTAACGTGGCAACATGATCTGATCTCTATTACAATGCTAACTTGTCACACAATATCATCGGTTGAATCACACAGGCTCGAAACACTTCAACTGGAAACCCTAAGGCTGGGACTACCAATCGGTAGTCATACCATATTAAACCTTGATAGAAAACATTCCATATACTGGTTCACTTGGACAAACTTATCGCTTCACCTTTTGCACATATACCGGTTCACAACATTATACCGGTTCACTTTTCCAGTTGCTTAACTTCAATAAACTGGTTCACTCTTCAACATATTACCCATTCACTCTTCTGCATATTGACATCAATGACAACATAATATCATCATGTCAACATACTCTGCACATATGCCAACATGTTATACCAAAATAGACTAGTTCTTCCTGAATTACCGGTTACCGGATCTTCTATCTTGCATGAGAATAAATACCGAAGGCTAGGATTGTGAAATAAGCTTCCTCAAACATCCAACCAACTAACTCTTTCACCGCAACCAAAACTATGCAACCAAAATGGAGATCTGCATAATGTATATATACTCTATCGCATAATGTATTCCACCTTCCAGACTTAAGCATAAATGAATATCAAACTTCCCAAACTTTCGGTAGATCACTTCTACATATACCAGATGGAATATCTGATCTAAGTTGCTATCAATGACAACCCAAAAACAATCCTCATGAACAAATCTCTACCGGTATAGTGTCTCTTGCCAACAACATTTACTTGCCCTAGGATGTCTCCAATGTTAGTTCAAGTGTTGTGAGCCCTGATCCAAAGTTGGTGTTTATAGCCCATTGAGGAATAGTGCATTATGAGGGGTAACTTGGAGTTTGAGTAGGTGATAATGGAGATATGAGCCCATTATTGTGAAATATGCCCACATTTTATTGATTGGAACCCCACCTACTACATCAAAGTGGTATTAGAGCATAGGTTTGATATCTCTTGCAAGTGATTGGTTGAAGGTTGGAAGTTGAATTCATAATACATCTAGAAGATAACATGGCAAAGGAGATCAGATAATTCAAAGAGAGATATGCTAAGCTGAAGGAGATGACACAAAGGAAGGAAATATTCAAGACAAGATGTAAATACAAAAACAAGGTATGTAATGTGGTAATAAATTTAGGTTCAATGGATAACTTGGTTCCAAGTGAAATGGTTGATAAGTTGAATTTGGAAATAATTCCACATGAAATGCCATATAGAGAATTTTGGTTGAATAGTGATCAGTCAATTGTGGTGAATGAACAAGCCTTATTTGAGTTCTAGATTGGTGCATATAAGGATAGCATTCTTTATGATGTTTTGCCAATGAATTGTTGCCACATAGTTCTAGGAAGGCCATTGCAGTTTGAGAGATATGCTTTGTATGATGGGAGAGAAAATACATTTCAAATTGAGAAAGATGGAAACACTTTTTCTCTAATATCATTGTAGGAGGATGAAAAAGGGCAAGATAAGATATCAAGGGTGATTGTGATAGGCAGGAAGGAGTTTCTAAGACATGAGGAAGACAAAAACTGAGAAGGTGCAGCCACTACAAGAAAAGAGAATGTTAATACATCAGGTGCAAGAAATGATGCAAGGGGGAAAATGAGACAGAGAAGGTCAAAGATGAATTGACCTTGAAGATTCAAGACAAGCTTGAAAGATATGATGAAGGGAAGAGAGTGATAGAGTTTTTTCCATTGAAGGTAAAAGAGGATAAAGAATAGTCGAGTATTGTCATAACAGTGGGTTATAAGTCTGATAGGATAGTGGAAGAAAGGGTAGAGATCCCAATGACAGAGATAAGAAAATAGGACAAAGAAAGTAAGACTAAGTTGCCTATGGAAAGGCAAGATGGGCTTGTGAAGCAAGATGAGATCATGGTGGGGGTAGTTTTTTGTCCTTTAGTGACAAAGGAAGATAGGACAGAGGTCTACAAGTCTGAAAAATATAGTGAGGTCAAGGTTGGAAGGTCTAAGACAATACAAGAGGAAAAAAGATGTGATGAGCCAAGGTAAAAGGCAGGTGAATGAGTTTGGGATGAATGAGGATGAAGAGAACCAATTTGAGGTTATGGTGTCCAACAAGTATGATGGACGGTTATATTTTTTTAGCACAAAGGTTTATGAACCTGGTAGGGCAGAGGTCCTTGAGGAAGAGTGTCAAATGAAAAGAGTGAGTAGTCAAAGCAAAGAGATGGAAGGTAAGGTACAAGGAAAAGTTGCAGTCACCCCAAGAGGTGAAGATGACAAAATGGTAAGTTGGAAGGAGGTCTCAGTATTGGAAGAAACTAAGGATGTGATGTTGATAGAGAAAGGCCAAGAGAAGGCCCAAGGTAGAGTGTTTGAGAAGACTCCAAGTGAGTTGGAGAAGTGTGATGAAATTATGGATGGGACAATGCTATGTCTTATAGGAAAAAAAGAGGTTGGTAGGAAGTCAAAGACTGCTATGATAGAGGTATCAAATACTGATTCTATAAGGGTTCCAAGGATAGAGGATCTAAAAGTGAGTATGAAGATAGAGAGTGAAGTGAAAGTGGATGTTTGACAAGGACAATGGGGTAGGTTCAAGTGTGCAACAAAGATAATGAGGATGAGAGTCTAAGAGACAAGAGGTAAATATTTTTTTGCAAGTACATCATCAATTTTTGATGAAGGGTTAAGAGACATGAAACAAGTTTGTATGCAGCAAGGCAACAATATCAAGTTGCAAGGAAAATACAAGTATGTGGATGTGAGCATGTTCCAAGGGTGGAGGTAAAAACACACTAGTCTCAAATTGGTAAGGTTATGTTAGAAAATGAAGGAGCAGATGGAACATCAAATTCAAACAAATGAGAGATCAAAAGATGCTTGCAAGGACAGTGTGAGAAGATGTAGCAGTATGTAGGTGACATCAAGTGAAAGAGAGAAAACCATGATACAAATTTATAGAACCTAGCCTAGTGGAAGGGGATACCATGTGGAAATCAAGAATACAAATTGATCAAGTTGTGGAGTGAAGCAATACAATACTCATGGGACATGAGTCCCTTTTTCTAGGTTGGTTGTATGGTGCAGGACACCAAGGCCATCTCATGCATTAGGGGTCAAGTAGTAGAATTGTAGGTGTTTTAAGTTTGTTTGAGTTTAATAAGGTCATAATAGACCATTTAATATGTAATTAGGATTCATTGAGTTACATTATCATATTGTTGCAACATTGTTAATATTGTCATGTTTAGAAATTGCAAAATTATCAAAATTAGAAAAATACAAATGAATGGAATCCCAATGGTCATGGGAGTTCAAAAGTTCGTTAAAACAGTTGGAAAAGATGGAAAAGGATTTATATAAGCCTTGGATGGTTGATAAAATGGTTGGACATGGATTTTGTAGAATGAAACCATAATACAATACACTTTTCCTTGCATTTTACTGTGTAATTTACTATTTCCAGCCTTGGTACAGTTCCATACAGAAGTACTATGTTTGAAAAATCTTGAATTTGATATATATGCATGCTATCTCCCATTTGGATTTTGAGTGAAGGGATTTCATTGTGTTTCAAGGATTTTATTATAAATTTCTAGAAGGTGGGTCTATGTAGATAGATTTAAGGGTTTGTAGATATAAAATATGATGTGAACCCATTCCACCTACTATATCTCCTGTAACTGAGTGGAATGGGCCCAATATAGTGGAAAATAACTATTTGAATGTTTTTGGTGAGCAGGGAAGGTCATTTGAGGGTCGGGCGTGATGCCCTAGTTGACAATTTTGTGTATTTTTAATTGAAGATGGTGGTTTAGGGTGAGTGTCCGATGAAATAGTGTGACCAAGGGTTAGAAAATCAAATTTTGACCATGTGCAGGTATATTTTGGTGTTTTCGAAGTAGTGGCAGGTTGAGAGAAGGTTTGGAGTGTTGGTTTCCAATAAACCATCCTAGAAAGGGCTAAAATGAGGGTTTTCTAAATTGGCAACTTCATGAAGTTCCATACTTTGAAACCTAGTGATTTAGGCCATTTGTGACATGTGGAGAAGGTTTGAGATTTTTTTTCCAATTGGAGAGGTGATTGAAGACAGGCTCCTTTGAAAAAGTTACCTAATTTGAGGTTTAGGACAACATAGAAGCCCTAGTTTGAAGATGTTGATCCAAAGTGACCTAAGTGTATTTTGAGATATATTTTGGTAAGTCTTAATAGGTATCTAAAAACCTATTTACCTTGTGGAGATCTATTCTAGATTAGAAGTTATGATCATAAATGTCATCTTGGAGGGCTACTAGAATCTAGGCCTAATGGTGTGGGCAGTATAGTAGTTGGGATAATCAGAAGCTTTGGAAGGTATATATGGTCTATTAATATTACATTTACTTGCCCTAGGATGTATCCAATGATAGAAGCCCTAACCCAAAGCTGGTGTTTATAGCCCATTAAGGTATAGTGCATTGTGAGGGCTACCCTAGAGTTTGAGTAGGTGATAATGGAGAGATATGAGCCCATTGTTGTGAAATATTCCCACATGTTGTTGATTGGAACCCCACCTAGTGCATCAAGGTGCAATTGATAGCCCATAAAACTGATATGGGTTTGATATTGTAACATATTAGGCACCATTTAAGTGTGCATATGTATTTGTAAATATAATATATTTGAAGCTTTGAGCCACTTGCATAGGGTGGTAATTTTAAACATTTGTGTTTTTTTCTAAATGTAAAAGGTTTTAATTTTGTGCAACTTGACATATATTGTTACTTGATTTGAACCAGTAGTTGTTTACTTTTAATGGACAAATACACATCCAATTGCGAACATGTATATTGGACATTGTTGTTGCTGCTAGGATATGTTGTTATCATTGATGTCAACATACTCCTGCTTTGGTGATTGCAGATTGGTTCATTATTATTATGGTTTGGTGTATGGAGTATCTTTATATTCTTCTGTACTGGTGTTGGTGATCCAAGAAGCTTAATTGATCATATCATATGATCTAGTTTTGTAGTTTTTTTATCTGATCAGTGCTTTGCAGAGTTCAGTATTTCCTCTGGTATATTATAGTGTGATTAGATCTTGAGTTGATATTTTAGGATATTTTCTGGGATAGTCTTGTGTATCTTCATTTTAGATGGTTCATGATTTGGTTCTCCATAAGTTATCTTTCTGCTTATTGTCAAGGTTGATGAATTGTATAAATAGGTGATATTGTCATGTAATTTAGGTATCAAGGTTGTGTCAACATTATTAGAGAGTGGTGTATGTGTGATAAAGTGATTCATCCTTCGACATTGTGATTGAGAAAATTTTGGTGTTTCTGAGCAAACATTGTGCTTAACTACAACTATCATCAGGCATTTGGAGATGCTATTATTGTAGTTCATTCCTTCTGGATTGTAGTCTGAATCTTGTTGTAAATCAGTGAGGCTTCCCTGAGGGTTGTAGCCTTTTGGGTCATTATCTTTTGAGTAGTGAGCTCTAGGAAGTGTTCCTGAATGCATGTACATTCCCCATTGTAATATTTTGACATTTTACTACAAAGTATCATCTTATTGTGGGTAGGTTCCCACTGTGGTTTTTCCCTTAACTAGGTTTTCCACATCAAAATCTTGGTGTTGTGTGTTGTGTTATCATCTTGCTTATCTTTGTTATTGGTGCAGTTTATCAAATCTATTTTTGTGATTAAGTTTGTAGATCCAGTGAAAAATTATTCACCCCCCCTCTCAGTTTTCCCTCATTGTTATTGCCAACAATTGGTATCAGAGCCAAATCCTCCAGAAGAATCTTAATTGCTTGAGGAGATCCGGGATGGCAACTGGAAGTGGAAGTGTTATCTTTAAGAAGGAGAGTCCAAGATTTGATGGTAGTAACTATGCTATATGGAAGAATAGGATGGAAGTGCACCTGATATGTCTTGGAGAAGATTGCTGAAAGATTACAAAGAATGCCTATTTTGCTCCTCTGAATAGACCGGTTACTGTTGATGAGATCAAGGAAGCTAAACATAATATTAGGTTGAAGGAATAATTGTTGAGTGCCCCGACTAATTCAAAAATGACAAATGGAATGGGACTTCAAACCACACATGAGATCTAGGAGAAGCTTGAGGTCTTGTATGAAGGAGATAAACAAGTCAAAGTTGCTAAGTTGTCGAGTTTGAAAGGGAAATATGAGATTCTAAAAATGGGAGAAGATGAGAACATAAATAACTTTATGGCTAAGGTGAATGACCTTGTTTGAGGTATTAGATGTGTCGGTAGAACCCTTGAAGAAGATGAAATTGTTGCTAACATGCTGAGATCTTTGCCTCCTACTTATAAACATAAGGTAGTTGCTATTGATGAGATCCAAAGTGTGACTATTGTGACAAGAGATATGTTGGTTGGAAAGATTGCTACTTTTGAGCAGAGCAAATTTGGTGAATCACATGGAAAGTCTGAGACAATATTTAGAGCATCTGTATCTGGTAAGAAAAAGTATGAACCTGAAGAATGCAAAATATCCATATATGAAAGAGAAAGGAGAGAAATGGAAGAGAAAGAAAGAGAACTTGATGAGCTTGAAGCATTGATTTCCTGGAGATTCCCTAAGGGAGCCGGTAAATATGATGGAAAATTGCCTTTGAAATGTTTCTCTTGCAATAAGGTAGGACATTTTTCTTCTAGGTGCCTGGAGAGAATGGCTAAATATGACAGGCATGATAAATTTGATAAGCATGACTAGAATGATAGATATGAGAAGCATGAGAAGTATGATAAGGTTTACAAGTCTAACCAAAAGTATAGGAATCAAAAGAACTACTATTATGTTGTTGATGAAGGTGTTACAGATGAAGAATTAGAAGGAGATGAAGTTGTGTTTCTTTCCATTAAGGAAGATGGACTAGTACCCATTGATCCTACTAGCTATACTATTGAGGAGAAAGCTTTAGCTGCTAAAGTTGAGGAAAGAAATGAATGGGTGATAGATAGTGGTTGTTCACATCATATTACCGGTGATAAAAGAAAATGTGTGAGTATGGAAAGGTATGATGGTGGAATAGTGAGATTTGGAGATGACAAAGCCTGTGTGATCTGTGGTAGAGGTTCTATTTCTTTTGATGGCAAGCATAGTACTGATGATGTTATGTATGTTGAAGGTTTAAAGAATAATCTTTTGAGTGTTGGACAGATGGCTAACAAAGGTTATGATTTACAACTCAAGAATGGTAAATGCAAGATCTTAAATACCTCTGGTATAGAGATTGCATCTAGAACTAAGACTGAAGGTAATATTTTTAATTTGAATGTTGGTGAGAAAAGTTGCTTGATTTCTCATATTGATGAAAGTTGGTTGTGGAATAGGAGAATGTTTCATGTTAACTTTGATTCAATGATTAAGATCAGTTCTATTCAAACTGTTAGAGATCTACCTAAAATTGTTAAGCCTACTAATCTGGTATGTAAAGAATGTCAATTGGGTAAGTAAATGAGAATTTATTTCAAGAGCAAGCAGTATACATCTGATGGATTGCTAGATCTTGTGCATACTGACCTGCATGAACCTACAAATGTTAGAAGTGTGGAGGGTGACATATATTTTATGTTGCTAATTGATGATTATTACAAGATGATGTGGGTTGTCTTTTTGAAGGAGCAACCTGAAGCATTAGACAAATTTAATATATTTAAAGCAAAGGTTGAGACTGAGTCGGGATTGAAGGTGAAATATCTAAGATCTAACAGAGGTGGAGAATTTTTTTTCGGTGAGTTTGATTTACTCTATGAGAAGCATGGGATTAGAAGACAATTATCTGCTCCTAGAGCCCCTCATCAAAATGGGGTTGTTGAAAAGAAGAACATGACTATTTTGGATGTTGCAAGGACTATGCTGATTGAAGGAAATTTTACAAAGATCTATTGGAGAGAAGCTATTAGCATTGTTGTTTACGCATTCAACAGAGTTCATATTAAAGGTGATACTGGTAAGACTCCTTATAAGTTATGGTTTGGTCATATTCTTACTATGAGATATTTCAGAGTATTTGGTAGCCAATGTTATATCAAGAGAGATGAGGACATAGGAAAGTTTGATGCAAGAAGTGATGAAGGAATTTTGTTGGGTTATTCTACTAAGAGAAAAGCCTACCAGTGCTACAATAAGAGAATGAGAAAGATAGTGAAAAGTGCAAATGTGAAGGTTGATGAGAACCTTGGAAAATATATCAGAGCATGTAGATATGATGATGGTCAGCATGTTGTTCTAAATCCTATTCAAATTAAAGAACCTAAATAGAATGATCTAGTAGAGACAGTTAATCTAGATGTTGCTTCTATCAGTAGAGAGGTGCAGGAACCTGAAAATCAGAACAATCAAAAGACTCTGAGGTATGTAAGATGGAACCGTTCAAAAAATTAGATTATTGGTGATAAAAATAAAGGTGTGTTGACTAGAAGAAGGCTAGTTGTTGAAGAGGTATGTTTGATTTCTAAAGTTGAACCTAAAGATTCTATTGGGGTTTGTAAAGATGAAAATTGGATGAGATCTATTGAAGAAGAATTAGATTAGATTGAAAAGAATAACACGTGGGAGCTTGTGCCTAGACCTAAAGATACAAATTTTATTGGTACTAAATGGGTATTTAGGAATAAATTGAATGAAGTCGGTGAAGTTTTCATAAATAAAGCAAGACTAGTATGCAAAGGATATTCACAAAAATAAGAAATTGATTATGACGAGACTTTTTCTCCGGTGGCCAAACTTGAAGTTGTTAGACTGTTGCTTGCATATGCTGCCTATAAAAATTTCAAGGTATATCAAATGGATGTCAAATCAACCTTTCTGAATGGTGGACTTGAGGAAGAAGTCTACATTGAGCAACTTGGTGGATTTTCATTTTCAGATGAAGGAGACCTAGTATGTAAACTAAAGAAAGCTCTTTATGGATTGAAACAAGCCTCTACGGCCTGATATGTTAGATTGGATAAGTACTTGTTGAAATTGGGATTTAATAAAGATACTACCGACAGTAATTTGTATTTTAAGATTGAAAATTATAACATCTCGATTTTTGAAGTCTTTGTTGATGATATTATCTTTGGAGGTGATGATAACTTGAGCATGAAGTTTGTTGGTGATATGCAGAAAGAATTTGAGATGTCTATGATAGGTGAGATGAAGTTTTTCTTAGGTTTGTAGATTTCATAAATTGGAAAAGTTATTTTTATATCTCAAACTAAATATGTGAAGGAATTGTTGAAGAAGTTTGGGTTAGATAATTTCAAACTGGTCGGAACTCCTATGGTGACTGGCTAAAAATTATCTAAGAATGATGAATCTCCAAAACCTAATCATAGTTTGTATAGGTCTATGGTTGGTGGACTGCTATATCTTACTCAGACTAGGTCGAACATTATGCATGTTGTGTGCATAGCTCCTAGATATCAAGCTGATTCGAAAGAGAGTCATGTCACTTTTGTGAAGAGAATATTCAGATACTTGAAGGGAATTGTGGATTATGGTTTGTGGTATCTGGGGAATGATGATTTCATGTTATGTGCTTACACTGATGGTGATTGGTCTAGTGATGTTGATGACCAAAAGATTACATTCGGTTGTTCTTTCTTTTTGGGTAAGAAATTGGTTTCATGGGCTAGTAAGAAACAAGATTCACTATCCTTATCTACTATTGAAGTCGAATACATTGTTGTAGCTGGTAGCTACACTCAGTTGGTTTAGATGAAGAAAATTTTGAAGGATATCAGAGTTATATATGATGAACCTACTATCATATACTATGATAATTCTAGTGCTATTAACATGTCAAAGAATCTAGTGCAACATTCAAAGACTAAACATGTGTTAATCAAATATCATTACTTGAGGGAGAAAGTTAGAGAAGAGGAAGAGAAGTTGGAGTGTGTGTTTACAAAGGAACATATTGCTGATATTTTCACTAAGCCTTTGCCTACAAATACATTTATCTATTTGAGAGACAAGTTATGGGTATCCACCCCTCCTAATGAGAACTAGATGCATTTAGTTGTATCAATTCGATGGACTTCACAGTCTTATCTCTTTATCCGGATTGATGAGTTGGTGTTGCTCCTCTGGTGGAGTATTATGGTTATGTGTTTTATGGGAGAGATTCATGATTTGTTTATCTTAGGGGGAGAGTTTGGTTTTATGTTTTGAAATCTTTGGCATTGCTATGAAAGGGGGAGAGATGCATGTGAAAAACTGTTTTATCTGCTTGATCTTAGGGGGAGTTTGTTGGAGATGTTTCTTTCTTTGCATTGATTGTTTTTCACATTCATATGTTGACATCAATGCCAAAGGGGGAGATTTCTGAATATCTTTTTTGCTGCTAGGATATTATGTTGTCATTGATGTCAACATACTCCTGCTCTGGTGATTGCAGATTGGTTCATTGTGATTATGGTTTGGTGTATGGAGTATCTTTATATTCTTTTGTACTGGTGTTGGTGATCTGGGAAGCTTAATTGATCATATCATATGATCCAGTTATGCAGTTTGTTTATCTAATTAATGCTTTATAGAGTTCAGTATTTCCTCTGGTATATTCTAGTGTGATCAGATCTTGCGCTGAGATTTTGGTATATTGTATAGGATAGTGTTGGGTATCTTCATTTTAGATGGTTCATGATTTTGTGCTCGTCAAGTTATCTTTCTTTGTGACAGTTGTTGTTGTTTGAGTGTTCTTGAGTTCCAGACATTGACAGATGAAGATTTGATAAGTGGTGTTGGTGCAGCTATTGCTGATGATTCTAACATTCCTGCTAGTGTTTCCTAATCATGTCCTATTTGTCCTAATGGTTTGCATTGATCATTGTGCGAGTTTTTGGTGATTTTGTTGAACCGGTAATGTTCGTGTTATGTAATTTTCTTGGTGGTGTAGTGTGTTGCGGTTGACCTTGGCATGATTTCCAATGGTGTTGCATGTTTGGATGTTTGAATTAGGACCATGTTATGTCATGTAAATCATAATATTGGTCTGGTGGTTGATCTTTGTATCGTGAGATGTAATTTTGTAATTGTGAGTTGAAGGTTTAGCCGACCTTATTGTCAAGGTTTATGGATTGTATAAATAGGTGATTGTTAGGATTAATGATAGTCCCAAAGATACTGAGAGGGGGGGTGAATCAGTATCTAACTGGTTCGAAGAATATTTAAATGTATTAATAACTTTGCATCTCAAAATAGTGTATCTGGTAAATAAGAATTAATGCAGTAAATAGGAACAATAAAGACAACATAGAAAACACACTATAACAAAATATGTTTAACGAGGAAACCCGGTGTGGGAAAAACCTTGGTGGGATTTGTGACCCACAACATTCACTCACTAGCCAATGAATAAATATTACTTACAATGAGGGGCCTGCACATGCAGGAAGGCCAACTGCGTAGAGCTCACTGCTCAATAAGAGTCACACTGACTACAAAAGTGGATTATGAAATCCAATACAATGTACTGCTTCAAATCAGCATCAATTATGCCAGGTTCAATGCTCGTTTAAGCTCATTCTATAACCAAAACCTTCACTGTCAACTATATCTCCTTATACAAAATGTCATCCATATAATTTCTCCATGCATACTATCTTACTCACAAAATGACCTATAAGATCTCATACATATATATGAGTCTTTTACAATATGCCATGTCAGCTTTACAAAATATAATTATAATTAAATACAATAAACAAAAGTTTATTCCCTGTCGGCTGGGGTGTCACTATACATTGTTACCACTACCGGTGAAGTGCCCGTCGGTGTATGTAGATGTCTATATCAGTGTCGGTAACTATCGGTGGCTTACTAGATGAGTGCTAGAAGGTTGCCAGATGGTTGCCATCAATGACAACACCAACTATTCTCATAAGAGTGTAGAATGCCAACAATCTCCCCCTTTGGCATTGATGGCAACACTCATGAGAAAAATTTAAAAACTGTTCCAAAACTAAAGCCCAAAAAGTTAGCAAAAATATGTGCTCCCCCTGAGCAAGTGATCTCCTCTACATAATCATTTTTCTCTTTCCACTACTCCCCCTCTGACATCAATGACAAAGGTTGTCAAAAATTGTCAAATGAGTGCAAAAATTTCATCTCAAAGTTTGTAATTGGTTGGTTACAATCTGAAATATGTCTACCAAAACCAAATTAAGACTCTGCATGAACCTGTTGTTGTCACCCAGGGTTGCCTCAGTCTATTGGATCGTGTCAGTGAGATGATGCATGTGCTCTTCCGATGATCTTTCTTCTTGAAGTAATGCCTTAGAGATTTCATTTCTCAGAGAGATAAGGTTGTCCAATTTGGGACCAAGTTTATATTTAAGCTCTCTGGCATTAGCCTTAATCCTTTCCTTCTCTTTCTCAAATTTCTCCAGTTTCTCCTCAAAACCTGCTATTTCCTGCTCAATAACTAATATAGGTTCGGATGAACCAATTATGTTATTAGCTATGTCATCTATTTATTTCTGTACTCTACTGATCTCCTTTTCTATGTCTCGTGTCAAAAGATGTGGTTTGCATGTTTCTCTATACAACTCTTTATATTCCAAAATTGTAGTGTTTAGTGTCGGTAATAGTGTATTCATGTGTTATGTGCACTTCTTTATTGTATCCTCAAATAATTTAGCCTTCTCCTTTTCAACTTTCTCTTTAAAGGTGTCGTCATTAACCTTATCAACCCTTATTACATTGTTAGCAATGAATTTGGACAATGTGTCCAATTTACCTAAAGAATCCTGTACATGATCTATGTTACATTTCGGTGCAATCAATTTAAGAATTGGTATAGTGTCATCAATTTCTTTGTTGGTTAATGCATTACAGTCAGTTATCTCCTTGATTGAGTCCAAGAGTACCTCTGTTACATTAGTAGGTCTCAACTCACTTGATGAAGTACCGGATGTCTGACCAACTACCTTAATTACCTCTGTGCTTCCAACATTAGTAACCATTTTGCTTGTGGTATCCTCTGGTGGATCAGTCTGAGTTTGCATTTCAACTAGCAATGTTTTTTCTGATTGCTTAGGTATCTCAATGATTACCGGTTTCTCTGCTTCAATATGTACCTCTGCCTCTGAAGGTTTCTCTGTGTGCTCAACTATTTGTAGCTCAGTCTCAGTAGGTTTCTCTGTGTCAACATCTATACCTTCAGTATTCTTCCTAGTATCCAATGGTTGCTCTGTTTGTAATGATTTCTCTGTTGGGATCTCAACCTCAACAGTCTCTACCAGTTTCTCAGCAATGTTGCCGCTATCAATATTATCATCCTTAACCTCTATACTGTCCTTATCCACAACAATATTCACTTCCTGAGTGTCCACATTCATGGTGAATAGTATTCCAGATTCAGGATTAGTGTTATCATATGTGACACCTTCAGTGTTAGTAACCGGTGGATCATCAGTATGTACTGGTGTAGTATCCAAAGGTGGTGGAAAATTGTTAATTATCTTGATGTTCGGTATTCCACCAAATTTACCTTTCCCTTTGTCTTTATCCTTTTGATACACTTTGAATGTTTTCTTTGGTCGGTTCAATTCTTCTTGTTTTTCTTTCTCCACAAAAAAGATATCCCATTTATCAGCAGTCTCCTCTACAATCTCATTTACTCTACCTGCCATCAAACTTACTTGCCAGTGACCACTAGCAAAAATGGATTCGTTAGCCTCAAAAATTAGATCATCAATCTCCTCTTTTGAGTAAACCGGATGTACAGCTATAAGTTTTTCAACTTTTAGTTTCTTGTCCAATTCCATCACTGCAATCCTCTTTGCATCTAACCTTCTATATAGTTCATTAGGCAAGTCATCCACAACCTCAATTAAAACTTTCTTGTATATATCCAGATGTAAAATTATACTATTTTCAATGCTTTTCTTGCCTGAATCATTGAATATGTTATACAATTTACTCACATTAGCCATATTTCCATCATTAATTATTTCATTCAACAAATTATCCAATGAAGATATAACTAGTTTCTGTTTCTTCTTGGGAGTTAGTTTCTTAGCCGGTTGCCTTACTGCCTATTGTTTCTTCCTTAAAGTCCTTGTTCTTTTGGGTGGAGGAGAGGGTACTGGTGAAGGTTTTCTCTTCCTTTCAACTCTTTTGAATTCATCTAGTATCTCACTGTCAGAAGATGTGCCAATTGGTGAAATGTGTGCCTCCGGTTGCAGTCCTTCTAGCTCACTAGCCGTTATACTAGTAATGTTCATAACATTTTATTTGATTTCCTTTACCTTCTTTGATGCATCCCTAATGTACTTTTCTCTTTTATTCCTTTGCTTCATTGTTTGTACATCACTTTCAATGGTTCCAGCACTACCAAAAACTTGTTATGTTGGTTCTCTTGGTGCATCTAACAAAGATTTTGCATACTTTTCAATAATGTTGAGATCTACCTCATATCCCATTTCAGTTGCCTAGATAGTTCGAGGAAGTACAACTTCCATCCATGTTTCATCTTTCTTGATTACAAAACAGATGTCTTTGTTATATTTATCCACTACATTCTATGGTAGTCTTTCTGTGGTTTTCATTTTAGCTTGAAAAGCTTTGAAGTATTCAGTTATGTTGTTGTCCTTTGCAGTACCCATGTCGGTGAAAGATTCTTGTAATTTTTTTCCTACCGGTATGTCATATCCAAAGTCTTTTGGTCCTATAACAGGAATTTCCTTAGTGAAATACAACATTAAGCATACTAAAAGATTACCAAAGAGAAATGTCCCTTTCTTGTCTCCTTTAATATTTTTCAAATTATCAATGAGTTCATCTTTCAGCCATTCATACACATCAATCATTTCATTGTTGTTGACCATTTCATAAGCACTATTAATGCAAAGACTAGAAACTGAATTAAGTCTATTTGCATGTGTAGTCTTGTAACCTAAAACCATACTTATGAATCTCACATTGATGCCTTTGATGTCATTCACTCTTAGTGATCTACTATTTGATGTTGCTCCAGTTAGGGTCATTACTTTGTTGTTAGGAACTTTCTTTGTTTTGTTTGGTCTATTGTCAATTGAGGGTAAACCAGTTACTACCCTAATTGCTCGTCGACTAAATTTGCAGACAAAATCCAACCATAGAAATTCTCCATGTGCCCTACTTAGGACAATTCTCACTACTTTAAAATTTTTAGGGATATTCAATATTTCAACAAAACCTAAAGTCTCCACAATCTTGTGCTCGGGTTTAATAGTGCCATTTTCATCACAAATTATTGTTCTAAACATTTTCAATAGTTCCTCATAACCTAATTCTTCAATGTTGCAATGAATATAAATCCTAGGGTCTTCAGCATAAGCTACACCTTTAGGAATCTTCAAAAAAAACCCTATGGAATCATCTTGCTTAGCTACTTCGGATATAATTTTGAACACGGGCCTAGGGAGTTTTACATTTTCCATGATAGTAGGGTTCTCAATAAACTCAGGAGCAGAAGAAGAAGCCATTAAAAAATACCTTTAGTTGCCTGATAATATTTGAATGCTTGAAAGAAATTGCTTCACACCTTCGCCTTGAATGCCTTCACTCAGTTTTCGCGCTCTCTACTAATTTGAATGCTTGGTGAATCAACAATTAGGGAAATAATGAATTTTCTCTAAACAACCACATTGAATACTTGTCGGTTAAGTGAAAACTTAACACATCTACCGGTAAGGAAGAAATCTATCTTCTCACCATCAACCGAGGGTAATCTGCATGATATTCAATTTTCTACAATACCCCCAAAGGGTTACTTCTTAGTTGGATGAAGAATCTCATGCCACTGGACTAATACTTTGTTCTACCGATATAGAGATAGTCTCATCAACATTCTGATCTCTCTTCCTAATCCATTGTTTTGAAAATTCTTGCGTTACCTCATCTACCTTTTCTTTGCCTTTCAAACTAGATCCTTTATTATTTGTCGGTGAAGTCTTGCTTCTACAGAATTTTGCAATATGTCCAATCTTGTTACAAGCATAACAAGTCACATTATTCTTCTGAATAGCCTTTCCACATCCTATGCCATTTTGTGTTCTGCATGATTAGATAAGTGCCCAAATCTTCCACAAACATAGCATCTCACATTCATTCTACAATTTTCTGAATTATGACCAACTTTGTTGCATTTGGAACATTGACCGATGGGTGCATTAATGTTTTGATTGTTTCTAGATCTACATTGATTTTCTCTATGACCATACTTGTTATAGTTAAAGCATTTCCCATTAAATTTATAAGCACTAGGTTGTCTTACCAGTTTGTTGTGATCATGATTGTTTGCAGTACCAAAACTTTCTCCAACTTCAAATCCAAGTCCATTAGTATCTCCATTAGGTTTCTGACTTTTCAGCATATCATCAAGTTCCTCTTAACTTTTCTTGAATTTCTCTTTGTGTTGATTTGTAGTAGCCATCTCATTTTCCAAAATTCCTTTTTGTCTCATAAGCTCAGTTTTATCATGTTGCATGTGAATAAGATCTATTTTCAACATATCATTTTCATGATCGAGTCTTAGATTTTTATTTCTAGCATCATTGAGTCTCCTATTCAAGTCATCTTCATTCTTCTTCCTGTCTTCAATGTCTTTACAAAACCTCATAGTCATATCTTGCATTTCATTCTTTATAGTACTATTTTCTTGTCTCAATTTGTTCGCAAGTTCATTAAGAGTTTTCTTTTCATCATTATCACTCTTCATCTTCTCATGAAGTTCTTTTCTTTTATTTTGAGCTACAGTAAGATTCTCCTTAAGTCCTTGAATGAATTCCTGCACAGTCCTCAGATCATCTTCAAGTTTGATATTATTCAACTTCTCTGCATCATAGTCTACAAGAGCTCCTTCCAATTTTTTTCTTAAGTTCTCCATCTGTACTAGTGTCAGAATCTTCCTTAAGCTGTTAGGCTTTTGAAAATAGAGGACCAGGCTCTGATACCAATTGTTAGGATTAATGACAGTCCCAAAGATACTGAGAGGGGGGGGGGGGTGAATAAGTATCTAACTGGTTAGCAGAATATTTAAACTTATTAAGAACTTTGCATCTCAAAACAGTGTACTGGTAAATAAGAATTAATGTAGTAAACAGGAACAATAAAGACAGCATAGAAAACACACCATAACACAAGATGTTTAACGAGGAAACCCAGTGTGGGAAAAACTTCGGTGGGATTTGTGACCCACAATATTCACTCATTGGCCAATGAAGAAATATTACTTACAATGAGGGGCCTGCACATGCAAGAAGGCCAACTACCTAGAGCTCACTGCTTAATAAAATTCATACTGACTACAAAAGTGGATTATGAAATCCAATACAATGTACTGCTTCAAATCAACATCAATTATGTCAGGTTCAATACCAGTTTAAGCTCATTCTATAACCAAAACCTTCATTGTTAGCTATATCTCCTTATACAAAATGTCATCCATATAATCTCTCCATGCATACTATCTTACTCACAAAATGACCTATAAGATCTCATACATATACATGAGTCTTTTACAATATGCCATGTCAGCTTTACAAAAGATAATTACAATTAAATACAATAAACAAAATTTTATTCTTTGTCGGCTGGGATGTCAGTATGCATTGTTGCCGCTGTCGGTGAAGTTCCTGCCGGTGTATGTAAATGTCTATTCTAGTGTCGGTAACTGTCAGTGGCTTACCAGATGAGTGCCAAAAGGTTGCCAGATGGTTGCCATCAATGACAACACCAACTATTCTCATAAGAGTGTAGAATGCCAACAATGATATTGTCATGTAATTATGTATCAAGGTTGTATCTTCATTATCAGACAGTGATGTATGTGTGATCAAGTGATTTATCCTTCGACATTGTGATTGAGTAGAGTTTGGTGTTGTTGAGGAGACATTATGCTTAACCGAAACTATCATCGGGCATTTGGAGATGCTATTATTGCAGTTCATTCCTTTTGGATTGTAGTTTGAATCTTGTTGTAATTTAGTGAGACTTCCCTGAGGGTTGTAGCCTTCCGGGTCATTATCTTTTGAGTAGTGAGTTTTAGGCAGTGTGCTTGAATGCATGTGCATTCTTCATTGAAATATTCTCACATACTACTACAAAGTATCATCTTATTGTGGGTAGGTTACCACCACGGTTTTTTCCTTAACAGGGTTTTCCACATCAAAATCTTGGTGTTGTGTGTTGTGTTATCATCTTGCTTATGTTGTTCTCAAATTTTGATTTCTCTTCTATCCTTCTTGTAAGAAATAAAATAACTCTGTTTGCATATGAAGAGATCAGAGAAATAGAACTCAAGAATAACATATAACAAGGTTTCGAAACCTTCTACACTTTGAACTTATCCAAAGTTTAGGTGGGTATACCTTCTGTGAATGTTTTCACACTTTTAAGATTGAGATCCATAGTAAACCAATGCTAAAAACTCATGGATTTCATCACCTCAATGAAAATAAAACATTAAAAGAAAACTAGTGTTCATTTTCAGTATTGATCTTCAAGAAAGATAGAAAGAATCCCACAATTGGATACCAGTGCCTTATTCAAGCTACAGAGTCACCCAAATCAAATTAGAATTCCAAAACTGAACAATCTCATACATTTCACCACCTTGGCCTTAGTTAACCCCGTACATGCCTAACATATACAAAAGTTTTATCCTCTTAAAACTAAAATTGTTCATCAAATTCAAGATGAGCAAACAATTTATTTACTGATAGAGATATTTCATGCATATTTGATTCCTCTCCCTTGAAGAGAAAAGCTAGAAACATATCCATATGACTGCCTTACAATCCATGTGAAATCAAATAACCCTAGACTATTCAATGAAACTAGCAAATGAACGAGTGCACACCAGAAGACAACACGGATTTAGGCTTGAAAAGTGTTGATCTGTATCTTTATATTAATTTTAAAAAAAAATCTTACATGACTCAAAGTATTCTCTGTGGTAGCTAGAAAAACCCAGATATATTTTTGTAGAGTTTCTTTACAAAAATTCTTGTGATCCCTTTTCTATTAGTCCTGGTATCCATTTATAACATTATGGATGCATACAAGCTTCAGACATTCCTAAGAATAATTAGTTACAACCATAACTCCTTTAAAAAAAACAGTTACAAGTCCTCTTCGGTCTTAAAGGCCTTTTTGGTTTGTTTCTCCTCTGTAGCATCTTCTAACCGTTATGGGATTCCTTCTTCTTGCACCGTATACTTCTTGGTAGACTCTTCGAACACGTCATCAACAGACCATGAGTAGCCAACAATTTTCTCCTTCAACTTAAGTAACCTTTTCCAAGAGTTTCTTACTTTCCTCACCTCTGATTCCAAAAAGCCATAGTGTGACTTTATCTTTTCTATCTCTTCAATTGTTTTAACAAATAGAGATGTGTCATCTTTGTTGATGATTTCATTCACCCTTAAAGATAAATTATCTCCCAACTCATCAAGCCATACATGTTTGTCCTTCAACTAATTTTGGCTGACAAAACCCCCAGGAAACAATTCAAATTTATGCTCAGTATATTCTTTCTTGTATAAGTTAGCTTTCCTCTCCACATTGGCTCTTCCTTCTGCAAACTTGGCAAGACCTTTTGCTAACTCACATGTGGATTTAATCATAGCATCAGATCTTGCTTGATCATAGGATGCACACATAAGTTCTAAATCCACTTCTCTTGGCATCCACTTATTCAAAATCGGTTCTAAAATAGCCTTGTCCTCATTTAGCTCACACAAGGTATCTAAAATTCTTTTCATATTAGTGTGCATAGTGGGGGCCTCTACTATATCAGCAAAACTCAAAATGGTGGCCTTTACCTTCTCTTCATATTTACATGCAAATAGGGCTTGAGCCTGTTTCAACTTTTCCAACTCATGTTAAATGGTCTCAGCTGGTTGAAAACCAGAAGGCATAGGATAAGGGGAAAATTCTATGATAGGACGGGTAGGTGGAGGTCTTGCTGGAGAAGATGTAATCATCAGGGTAGAGGACTCACCTCATTGGTGTTGTCCTACCAATTGACTCTGTAGTCTAGCAATAGTAGTATCCCTATTGACTACCTCCCTTTTGGCTTCATTATAAGCCTTTAGAATTGTTTCTAATTTCACTTGGAGATTGGCTCTCTCCTTTGCTTCTTTCTCTGCCACTGCCACATTGAACTTTGCAGTTTCTAAAACTGTGCTGGCAACTTCTACCACCCTTGTATCCTGGACTCTTTTTACTATCATACCTCCTAGAAAACTAGATCATGAGGTATCCTTCCTTCTTCTACTTTCATCCCTCTTTAGGGACCACATGACCAGAGCAACATTATCTTTGTTGAATGTCACTCCCTCGATAGGCTTGGTTTCTTTTTTGACTACTTCAAGTACCAATGCATCTGCTACATCCCATTCAGGGAGGATTAAAACACCATCCTTTAACACCATTTCTCTTCTAGCTTCATGAGTGATGGCTTTGAATTCAACCATCCTTTCTTGTTTAACTTATTCCTCCACTAAGGTTGTATCTTTATGAGGCTACTCACTCATTCTCTTTTCACACCTTGCCTTGAATTGTTCAATGTTTTGTTTCCATACAAATTGCATGAAAGCCCTTGTTGTGACAAAATTGTTGTCAACTAAGAACTCTTCACTAGCTTGCTTCACAGTTGGGTCTAACTCTTTACCTTTGAACTCATCTTCAGTTAAGTTCATCTAGGCACTAGGTGGCTCTTTTGGCATTCCCTCTTGTTTCTCTTCATAGGTGTAAGCAATCTCTCTGAGGCTTCCTAACTGCAATAATTGTTTTGCTATTGCCTGTTAATCTCCTATATAGATAGGGGATTGAGATGGAGAGTATAGAGGTTCACCTGTTTGCACTTCTTTCCCCACCCTTTGCCTTTTAGGGGATTCTTGGATGTCAATGACATCTTCAATTGTTCTCTTCCCTCTTGAAGTGGAGGGCTCGCCTGTTACTGCCATCAATACACTATATTTTGACTTTTTATGCATCACATAATCGCCGGAAGGGATGGCTTTAGCAAAGGCAGGCTTAGCTAGAACTAACTTAGTCTTGTCAAGGTTATCTCTTATTATAGCCTCCCTCTTTTCTTTCAGAGTTTGCATTAAATATTCAAAATAAAGAATTAAGAATTTGATCTTTTCCTCAAAGGGATTAAAGCTAGACAAAGGGTCATAATTGCTATCAAATTGATGAATGAAATCCAAACCCTTTTTGTATGCCACCCACTTTTCTTTCCTCAATTATTTCTCATCCAAACTGAATTCATTTCTAATTAGGTCCTTAGGGAAATGAAATTGGTGTGGCGTACCTTTGCATATTGCTCTCTTCCTGAACATAGTGTTGAAAAAATCCTCAAGGTCAACAAACCTGGTTACTGCAATAGACAACCTATATGGTTGAAAAAAGTCATCAAAGAATTTCCAACCACCTTTGGTGATCACGAATTGATAGGCCATGGTAGCAGTTGGGAAAATAGTCCTTTTACCCCTATTTGTTAGCTCTGCCTCTTGCACACCTCCAATTTACCTTAAGACCTCTACAATTCCTATCTTCAATGGGACTTGATAAGGCAATAAATATGGAGTGCCTCTAAAACCATAAACTCTAAAAACTGTAGAAACAGGGTACAAATACATATCACCCCAATTATGAACAATCTTAATACCTTCAACAAACTCCTTAGGCCTGAGGAACTCTAAAAGAGCCTTTGGGATCCTAGGGTTCTGTGGGCAAAAAAGAATCCTAATCCTAAATGCAAAGCATCTATCAAACTTCAAGTAATTGGCATCCTCTTTGTCCCAAGACAAAATTATGCTCCACAGTTGCACAGGCATGTCCTCACCTTCCTTTTCTTTGACCAAGTCCATTTCCTTAGCAAAATAATCATCTCCTTTGAACAAAAATATGTGCATTAGAAGAGAATACCATCCAAAAGGTCTATCCACCTTACCATTTTTAATCCCTACCAGCCCTGTATGAATTGCATTAGTGAGGTAAGGTGCATAATCAAATGTTACTGCTAAAGAGGGGGTCAGAATCTATGCTATCATTAGCATATAATGGGTTGGCATGGTTGTTTCAACATCTTCCCCAAGGATTTGACATAGTGACCAATACATGCCTTTGGCCTTTAAAGTGAACAAATTCAGGGAGAAGGGTTCCATGGTGTTAGGGCCCACTACATTTAACCCTCCTATTTTAACAAAAAACTTCTTCAAAGGCCCTCTCCTAAGGTGATCTTTCTGCACATTATAAACTTGGGCCTATGTTTCAAAATCAATAGGCTCTATTAAATTTGATGCCTCACTAAGCTTAAAATCATTCCTAAATTCATCATCATTGATCTTTGTCAGGGCTCCTCCATTGAAATTCCTCACACATCTAGCAACAGGATCATAATTGTGTGTGATCTAGGTTAGTAAGTCTACATCCATAAAAACCCCAGGGACTATGAGCTTCCCCACTTCTAGTTCCCATATGTTATTCATTGGGGCACTAGCATGTCTCTGACCGAATCCCACTTTAAAAAGACCTAGCCCTAAAATCCTCATTTGTGAATCCCTTAACCATCTACCTTTGTGATACAAACCATCTCCAATCCTTAGACAGGGGGCTTTAGGAACCAATTCTTTGATTTTGGCTGCAGTATTTGTGGACATGGTCAATTATTCCAGGAAGTCATCACATATGTTTCTATCTTGATAATTTACCTTCCCTGTGAAATCCCTTCTTGGTGCCATCCCATTAATGCAATTATATCAATTGAGATTCAAACAAAACTCTGATAAGGCAAGCACATAGAAAGTACCAATTTTCAAATTGTAACTAGCAAGCAAGACACAAAAAACCTATTACTCTCCTGAAGAAGTTCGCTTTGCACCAACTCCTCTACAACAAACTCGTCAAAATGGTGCCAATATTCAATTGATGTGGACCTTAATACGGAAACTTGGCATTGAATTGAGACATTAATCTCGCATGCTTTGGCCATCAACTCAAAATTGAATTCGCAAATCGAATTCAAAAAATGGGCTCCAACGGATCACAAGTTTTCTGAGTATTTCCCAATTTCGTTGTTTCACCATTTTGCAGAGTTTAAAACCCTCGCACCTTTCCTTCATGAAGTAATGACGTTCATTGGATCTTTGGAAACTTACATTGCCTTTACTTCCCCCGATCCTTCTGTATTAGTAATGGGCCCCACCTTCCTTTCGCTACTTCGTGAAAGGTAAACCTTGTGCACTTCGATTGTGCAAAACAACACTGGTCATCCGATCAATTACTACTCGCTCAATCTTTACTGCTTGGGGTGACCACCAATATTTTCTACTAACCGTGCACAACCATCACTACTAGCAGTTTTTGCTGCTTCACGAAGGCGAACCACCCTGTATATTCAAGCTGCGAAACAATGCCCATCGTTGGATCCATCTCGAGATGTACACCATTTAGCACACTCAAAACTTTAAAGTGGGCCCTTGGCTTGGAAACCACTTGCTTTGTTTGCTCACCAGTGAATGAATCTTACGTGTCAGTTGACTATTTGCTCAAGAACTCCATCGGGCTCCATTCTAGGACCGCCATGTGTTCTATTTCACCATGGGTTTCAACACCATCGCTGGTTAAATCAAAGCGAGCCCTCAACAATCCTTTGGAGCCATGTGTATCTGACAAACCATCATTTCTCTCAACCAAGCAACCCACCTGTCCTGCCATGTCATTTCGCTATTTCGCGAATGGTAAACTTTGTTTGGTTTGGGGCTGTGAATCCATGCAGGCTGTCCAATCAAATACAAGTTAATCAGTCTTTCAAATCATGACTTGCCTATCTTTTGGACCCACCAACCCTTTCGCTACTTGACAAACTTTAAACCTCAGGCAACTCTTCTTCGCGAAGCAACAACAATCGTTAGATCTTTGGAAACTGCTAATCTGTTAACCTTTTCGAGACCACCTTGCTCGAGCCCTCCACCTTTTCGCTACTTTGTGAAAGGTAAAACACGGACATCTTTTGGCTGTGAATCTGCATGCACCATTTGATCAACTCCACACTGATCATCCTTTAACCAAAGGAACTACTTACCTTCAAGACCCGCCAACTCTTTCGCTATTTTGTAGAGGATAAATCACATGCATCTTGGGCTAGCAAAGCAATGCCCATTATTGGATCCACTTTGAGATGCATTCCTTTTACCTAACAAACAATCCTTTGGCTGGGCCCGCTTACCCTTTTCGCCACTTCGCAAACACTCAACTGTAGGCATCTTCGCCCAATGAAATAATGCACATTGCAGGATCAACTTTGACTTGCACGATTGTTAAGAAGCCCGACAAAGATTAAAACAAGACATAGGTAAAGGCGTAAAAATTGAAAATATTCAAAAGATCGCCTAGGGAAAATGTAAAAGAGGGGACACTTTCATGACGGACCAACCCTTCCACTTAAGTGGAAAAAGTAATGCAGAAATAGAACGCGGGAAATTAAAAAGGGGAAAAAGAAACATCTTAAACCTTCAAACCTAAAACTTAGAGGAAACATGAGGGCTTTAAGCATACCATTTCACATCTTAAAGAAGCTAGAGAACAAAATATCCAAAAATTAAAACAGTGATAACAACAGCTCTGACCGAGGATGGTTGATTGTAAGATCAACACAAGAATTCAAAAACTCTGGAGAACAGACCAAACACAAGCCCAAAAACAACCAACAGAAACAAACCTAAATATATACAGACAAAGACCTACTGTGCATGGACTTAAGAGAAGTAATGCTTCAGGAATTGTCCATGCACTGGAAAATCCTATGCCTCACCATTCATTGTTTGCACAAAATATGAATCTTTTCCATTTAGATCACAAACAATAGAAGGGCCTACCCATAATGATTCAAATTTCTTATGTTTCCCTTTATCTTGCCTTCTTGCATTCCATTGAAGAACCATGTCACCAATTTGAAACTTCCTCAGTGTGGTTCTTTTATCAGACAAATATTTGGATTGCGACTGGATCTTCAAATTTCTCTTACGGGCCAAAGTTCAGTTTTCTTCTACCTCCACCATTTGAATCATTTTGTCTTCCATAGGTTCAGATAACTCCATATCCTCAACTTGCAATAACTTGTATACAGGAAGAAGATTATTGACTGGCACCCTAGATTGCATGCCATAAACCAACTCAAAAGGTGACACACCAATTGCTTTCTTAACAGTAACCCTGTTTGCCCATAGGGCCAACTTTAACTTCTAGTCCCAAGACCTTTTGTTCTCCTCAAGGATTTTCTTAATAATGTTCAGAAGGCTCTTATTGCTGGATTCAGCTTGCCTATTACCCTGAGGATGATATGGTGAAGAATAGGACATAATTATTCCATGACTAGTGCAAAATTAAATGAACTCCTTTGATCTGAAGCTCATGGAATTATCCATTACTAGTTTCACAGGAACACCGAATCTGGTTATAACATTATCTATCAAGAAGTCAATAACAACCTTACTTGTGGCTCTTCTAGTGGGTATAGCTTCAATCCACTTAGTAAAATAATCAGTGGCCACTATGATCCACCTATGACCTCTTCTTGATTTCTCAACTATTTCTCCAATAAAATCAATGCCCCATTGGACAAAAGGGGCTTCTAGTGTGACTGGGTTGAGGGGTAAGGCTCCCTCATACTTCAATTTAGATGAAAATTTTTGGCATGGGTCACATCTCCAAACATGTTCATGGGCATCTTTAAAAAAAGTGGGCCAATAATATCTAGCCCGAACTATCTTACCAGTTGTTGTTTTGGCAGAATAGTGACCTCCACATACTCCATCATGCATTTTAGTTAACACCCTTTTAGCTTGGGATTGTCTAAACATATCAAAAATGTCCCATCTCTAAATTCTGCCAATACAGATCACCTTGAATAAGAACATACTTCTGAGACTTCAACTTCAATGTTCTTCTCTGATTGTGAGTCATCCCTTCTGAATATGTTGCATCCCTTAAAAAATGTATTATCTCTGAGTACCAGGGTTGTGTCTCAATACTTGTGACCAGGATGTCCTTAACTTCAACATTATTCACCTCAACATCAAAAAGGTTTGATTCAGCCATTAGCTTAGCAAGACCTAAACCTCTTACCAATTTAGTAATTTTAATCTCTAAATCAAACTCTTGGATTTTGGTTATGCATTTGCATCTTTTACCAGTGACTTTGGACTGAGATAAAATGTCCTTGATAGCCACATGTGAGACATAAGCAATTACTTATGCATTTACAAGATATGGCCTAAATGCTTTCACTGCATCGACCAAAGCATATGCTTGTTTCTCCACGATTTCATATTTTAGCTCTACAACTTGTAAAGATTTGCTATAAAAAGCTATAGGATGTTCATATCCTTGATTATCCTTTTGTAGAAGAACTGCAACCACTATATGATATGAAGCAAAAGAAAATAGAGAGAAATTCTTACTGTAGTCAGGGGACTTCAACACTGGTGCCTCCTGGATAGCCCTTTTAATTTCACCAAAAGCCTTTGAAGCTTCTTCATCCTAGCAGAACTTTGTATCCTTCTTAAGCAATCTAACAATGGGTTTAACTATTTCTGCAAAGTTAGCAATAAACCTTCTAACAAAATTTACCTTACCCAAGAAAGACTCGATACATTTAACAATTTTTGGCTTAGGTACATTTTTTATGGCTTCAATTCTTTCAGGGTCTATTCTAACCCCTTCCTTGGAGACAATGTGTCGGAGCAACTTCCCTTCAGTGACAGCAAAAAGACACTTTTTCGGATTTAAGGAGACACCAAATTCCAGAGCTTTATTGAAAACCTTTTCCAAGTGCCCATAGTGGTCATCTGCCCTTTTGGAGAAACATGTTAAATCATCTTGATACACTGCCATGATAATGTTAATAAATTCCTTGAAAGCTACATCCATTGCTCTCTAAAAGTAGCTCCAACATTTTTCAAACCAAAAGGAATTCTTACATATACATATTTTCCCCAAGGGGTGGTAAAAGTAGTCTTGAATTGTTCAGATTCATTCACTAACACTTGGTTATATCCTGAGAACCCATCCATCATAGACAACAGGTCACAACCAATTACTCTCTGCAACATTGCTTCCATATTGGGAGAAGAATAATTATCTTTTAAAGAAGCAACATTTAGGTTTCTAAAATCAACATAGAGCCTTATGTCCCCATTCTTCTTCCTAACTGGGACCAAATTAGACACACATGATGAATGCCTTATAGGCTTAATGATCCCCCCTTCCCTCAGCTTGGTTAACTCTTGTTGCATTTTAGATTCCAGCAGGGGGCTTATAGGTCTTTGTTTCCGTCTGAAAGGCTTTGCATCTGGAAGCAAAGGGACTTCATGCTGAAATAGATCTTGTCTATACACCTTCAGATCTTCATAAGACCAAGCAAAAACATGCTTATATTTCTTCAATAAATTAATAAGGTTAACTCTAACATGAGGAGACAAATTTTTTCCAATATACACCAACTTAGGGGATGATTATGTCCACAAGTTTACTTCCTCCAATTCATCTAACTTGGTGGTTGACTGCTGATGCAAATGACTATCACTGTAACTGAACATACCTTCCAATTCTACTAATCCTTTAGGTATTTCATTAGTTTCCAACTGAACCATGTCATTTCCAAACACAGTTTCTCTATCTTCAATCACTTCTACCAATGCATTGCAATCAATTTTTTGTCCATCATAGTCATCAATGCATTGTATGAATCTGTGAATGTCTTCATCATCCGCAAACACTTGCCAATTATATACATTATCAGAAATAGCGGGCCTAGCTTTTATCTCAACTGTGGATACACTGGTTAGTGTTATATCATCATTTTTTAATGCAACATTTTCTAAGAAATCAGCCATGATATTCTTTGATCTTTCTATCCAATTAATAGAGAATGTACTAAAATATTCAATCACATCCCACACTACATGCTTATATCTTTTCAAACGATCATTTTTAATGCATACTTAGATCTAACCCGAGAAACAACCAACTCTAAAACTCCTAGCACTCTTAACAACTGAATCCCATGCCTTTTTGTAACTTCAAACCCCAATAACAAGGCTTCATATTCAACAGTGTTGTTTGTACATTGAAAGGCTAGCAAAAAGGAATATTTGAAGGTTATACCTAATGGGGATACAAAAAGAATTCTTGCTCCAGATCCTTCTTTAGAGAAAGCTCCATCAAAATACATGTGCCACAAATCATGTTGTTGAGATTCCAATTTAGTCATAATAGAATTAGTACTCTTCAACTGAGGTAAAATTGGTTGTATTCTAAAATTGTCAAGATCCACATCAATCATACAGTTTAGCATACTAGGGTCTAATTTCTCAATTACCCTAGGGGCATGTGGTTCTCTATACAACTTAACCTGACTTCCATTGACTGGGATAGTAGCATATGATAGATCCAACTAAACATTTCCACCTACTGCTGCAGCCCACTGTCTAGATAACAACATGCCATAGTGAGGTTTTGTATCAGTTACTATGACATCCATCTTATATGTTGCTTTAGGGAATGCTGCTATTTTTACTTCCACATCTTTCATTGTACCTATCATTGGCACTTCTCTATTGTCCATAGCATAACACTTCCCATACACTATACTTACTGACAACCCTAATTCTTTCATGACACCATATGGCATCACATTTGCAACTACACCAGAATCTATCATATAGTTCTTAATTAATTGGTTATTTACTAACAAAGTAACATAGAAAGGATCAACCTGTGAAGGCTCTTGTGTAATAGTTGTTCCAACATATACCTCCAGGGTTTACAGCTCATGATCCTTTTCATCCTTGATTGAACTTGAAGGCAAAGCTATGCTACTGTCAGATATCTTAGAAAATAAAGATAAAGCAGCTTCTCTATGTTCCTTTATTTTCAATAATTCTATCAATGGGACTGTGACCTTCATTTGGGTAAGAGCCTGAGTCATATCAAAAGTGGAATTATTAATCAACTTAGTATTAGTCTTAATTTTCTTTGTCTTAGGCTGACTTGCCTTTTTCATTGTGGCAGTTCCTTGTATATCACCATTAGCATTATTACCCATACCCTTGGCTACATCTTTAATTTGGTTATTCTTTTCTTGACCATCTTGAGCCAAGGTGGCATTACTTGCTGCTTTCTTCTTAGATACTTCTTTTATGAATATTGAGCTAGGTTCCCCTTGGTCTCCATCCTTCTTACTACTCCTCAAGTTATAATTATGCTTGGCTTTGGCTATGGCAGCCTTAGTAAGATTTCTTACTTCTTCATCACTCGGTCTTTGGATATGAACTTCTTCATCTTCAATAGTTACCATGTTCAAAGTAGGATGCCAATCAAGTGTCAACTGTCCTTGGTAAGATCTATTACTATTTAGCACATCACATTCACTAAATTCACTATGTAATGACTCATCATCACTTTCAATAATAGTTTCAAACATATTAATATCAGGCTCAACCTCTTTTCTCATGGATTCTTTGAGGGCTTGAGCTACAACATATTGATGAGGAGAATGTGGTCCATCACAAGCCATGCACCAAGGAGTATTCTCCATATTATGAACATTTCCTCCTTTCAAAGGATCTAGGGTATC
The DNA here is from genome assembly GCF_030272615.1 of Cryptomeria japonica. NCBI lineage: Eukaryota > Viridiplantae > Streptophyta > Pinopsida > Cupressales > Cupressaceae > Cryptomeria > Cryptomeria japonica. The sequence goes on along the minus strand of NC_081407.1, from coordinate 302,781,325 downwards.
TTGGTTCTGAGTGTTTTTTGGCTTCTCATTTTGAGGTTTTCCATCTTTCCAGGTTGTATTGTAAGGAATGTCATGCAATCTAGGAGGTCTATCTTGCCAGTTATAATGAGGCTTCTCATTTTTGCTTACCTTAGCAGTAAGATCTTTCATGGCAATCACTAATTTCTCTATTTTGTCATCTTCCTTAGCAACTTTGTTAGGTTTCTATTTTGATTCTTGCCACAACCTTCCATCAGTTCTCCTTCCTACTTTCCCAGATGATTTCCTATTACTCTCCACATTGATGGCAATCCTAAATGCATCCCTCAGACTATGCAGATTTTTATCCCTCAGAATATAGGCCATTTTAGAATCAAAAGCATTGTAATAAGTATTTAGATACATATTATCATCTAACCTCATTACTTGATAGAGCCTATGCATCGCTTTCTGAAATCTAGCATTGAAGTCTATGACAATTTCATTATCAGACTTTCTAATGTTATTGAACTCATTGAGCATAAATCTCACATTTGTTTTGTCACCATATTGTTCTTGAAAGCAGTTCTTAAAATCTTCCCAACACCCAATACTATTCACAGGGAGACCTCTATACCAATCCCTTGCATCATCTACTAGGGACTGTACAAACAATTTCATGATGACATCTTCATCTACAATTTCATAATCATTTATCAAGTCACCAAAATATTTTAGGTGCTCTTCTATACTAACTGCATTATTACCAGCAAATTTGTGGAGTCTATCCCTTAATTTAGTAGGAACATGGTTAGGGTACCCTGGGATTCCACTAAAGAAGAGTTGTTTGTATAACTCCAAGTTAATGGGTCTTCTCTGAAATTGATTAGCGGAAAGGTTATTTCCAATGTTCATTCTTACATTAGGGCCATGAGTCAGAGGGATTTGGTTACCTTGGTTAGTAACATGGGCTTGATTATCTGGGACAGTGCTCAGAGGCAAGGTTGACTGAATTTTGACTGGAGGGAGTGAGGCTTGCTAAGGAACAAGTTTATTTGGGTCTGCTAAAGGAAAAATTCTAGGAGGAGCCTTTAGATAATTAATCTTTCTTTTAACCTCTTGATTGGCTGCTTCTAATTTAGCCTTTTCTAACTCCCTTTGTAGATCTTTCTTCTCTTTCCTCATCCTCTCTATCTCTCTCATGTGCAGATAGCATATGAGAGATTTCTGATGTAGTCTTAGATCCAGACCCATATTCCATGCACTTTTGTTTCCCTTTGTCAACATTATTTCTAATAGGTTGTGGGTCACTAAGGACTTCCCTATTCGTTTGCACAACATATTTGTATGCAGGGTTGGTCTTGGCAACTAGAATTTCTCTGATGACTAGACCTTCTTCCTCACTCTTTACCCTCTCTTGGGTGAATAACTCAAGATCAGCAATCTATCTTAGAAGCCTATCCCTCTCAATTAATTTAGCTTTCACTTCCTTTTCTTTATTTACCTCCTTTTGTGCTCTTAAGGAAATTAAGTGATGGACTCTTCTATTGAGGGTTTCAATTTCTTGGGATACCTTATCTTCATCAGGGAACATTTCTTCAGAATTTGACACATTGACTTGGTCGATATCAATTAAACTAATGTTTCCATCAACTGTTCTGGGTATAAAATCTATCTTAATATTTGAACTATTCCTATCATTCCCAGATAAACTAACATGAAAGATCCTCTAATTTAAAACTGGGACATCTTCAATATTACCAAACAAAACATAATGGAAACCCAAAATGTCCTGCTCAGATTTGCAGGAAGAAGAATTTGAATTTGCATATATGGGTCTTTCAAATGACTTACCTGTATTAATGCTCTTTTGTACCCAAGCAACATTAGATGGATCATGTACGACTGATCTTTTCTGGCCTCTCCATGCTTATTCAGGTAATCCCTCTTGCAATGTCTCTTGAGGATGATTCCTCATGAAATACCTAGTGTTCCTTCCTCTCTACATTATACTTATTTTTCTTAAAAGATTTATACTTATTTAAAAGGACTGGTTATACTTGTTAGAGTCGCCACCCACACAAATTGTGGGGAAATAAGAAAACAAGTTTTGACAAATCTCTTGCAAAGACAAAAAAAGAATCAGGAGGATTTCCAGAGAAAAGGATAGTACAGATGAGAGATAATACAATCTGCCACAAAGACACAGATATCCAGACAAACTTATGAACTAATTCAAGCACCAATCTATAACATAGATACACACTATGACTCTCCCCAACAGAGTCGCCACTTTTGTTGTTCTCAAATTTTGATTTCCCTTCTATCCTTCCTGTAAGAAATTAAATAACTTTGTTTGCATATGAAGAGATCAAAGAAATAGAACTCAAGAATAACATATAACAAGGTTTCGAAACCTTCTACACTTTGAACTTATCCAAAGTTCAGGTGGGTATACCTTCTGTGAATTTTCTCATACTTTTAAGATTGAGATCCACAGTAAACCAATGGTAAAAACCCATGGATTTCATCACCTCAATGAAACTAAAACATTAAAAGAAAAGTAGTGTTCATTTTCAGTATTGATCTTCAAGAAAGATAGAAATAATCCCATAATTGGATACCAATGCCTTATTTGGGCTACAGAGTCACCCAAATCAAATTAGATTTCCAAAACTGAACAATCTCATACATTTCACCACCTTAGCCTTAGTTAACCCCATACATACCTAACATATACATGAGTTTTATCCTCTTAAAACTAAAACCGCTCATCAAATTCAAGATGAGAAAACAATTGATTTACTGATAGAGATATTTCATGCATATTTGATTCCTCTCCCTTGAAGAAAAAAGATAGAAACATATCCATATGACTACCTTACAATCCATGCTCAATCAAATAACCCTAGCCTATTCAAATGAAACCAGCAAATTAACGAGTGCACACCACAAGACAACACAGAATTAGGCCTGAAAAGTGTTGATCTGTATCTTTATATTCATTTTGAAAAATAATCTTACATGACTCAAAGTATTCTTTGTGGTAGCTAGAAAAACCCAGATATATTTTTGCAGAGTTTCTTTACAAAAATTCTTGTGATCCCTTTTCTATTAGTCCTGGTATCCATTTATAACATTATGGATGCATACAAGCTTCAAGAATTCCTAAGAATAATTAGTTACAACCATAACTCCTTTAAAAAAAATAGTTACAAGTCCTCTTCGGTCTCAACGGCCTTTTCGATTTGTTGCTCTTTTGTAGCATCTTCTAACCATTTTGGGATTCCTTCTTCTTGCACCGCATACTTCTTGGTCCACTCTTGGAACATGTCATCAGCAGGCCATGAGTAGCCAACAATTTTCTCCTTCAACTTAAGTAACCTTTTCCAAGAGTTTCTTACTTTCCTCACCTCTGATTCCAAAAAGTTGTAGTGTGACTTTATCTTTTCTATCTCTTAAATTGTTTTAACAAATAGAGATGTGTCATCTTTGTTGATGATTTCATTCACCCTTAAAGATAAATTAGCTCCAAGCTCATCAGGACATACTTGTTTGTCCTTTAACTATTTTTGGCTGACAAAACCCTCAAGAAACAATTCAAATTTATGCTCAGTATATTCTTTCCTGTACAAGTTAGCTTTCCTCTCCACATTGGCTCTTCCTTCTGCTAACTTGGTCAGACATTTTGCTAACTCACATGTGGATTTAATAATAGTATCAGATCCTGCTTAATCATACAATGCACACATAAGTTCTAAATCCACTTCTCTTGGCATCCACTTATTCAAAATCAGTTCTAAAATAGCCTTGTCCTCATTTAGCTCACACAAGGTGTCCAAAATTATTTTCATATTAGTGTGCACAGTGGGGGCCTCTACTATATCAACAAAAGTCAAAATGGTGGCCTTTACCTTCTCTTCATATTTACTTGCAAACAGGGCTTGAGCCTGTTTCAACTTTTCCAACTCATGTTGAATGGTCTCATCTGGTTGAAAACTAGAAGGCATAGGAGAAGGAAGAAATTATATGATAGGACTGGTAGGTGGAGGTCTTGTTGGAGAAGATGCAATCATCAGGGTAGAGGACTCACCTCCTTGGTGTTGTCCTGCCAATTGACTCTGTAGTTTAGCAATAGTAGTATCCCTATTGGCTACCTCCCTTTTGGCTTCATTATAAGCCTTTAGAATTATTTCTAATTTCACTTGGAGATCGTCTCTCTCCTTTGCTTCTTTCTCTGCCACTACCACACTGAACTTTGTAGTTTCTAAAACTATGTTGGGAGCTTCTACCACCCCTGTATCCTCAACTCTTTTTACTACCATACCTCCTAGAAAAATAGATCATGAGGTATCCTTCCTTCTTCTACTTTCATCCTTCTTTAGGGACCACATGACTAGAGCAACATTATCGTTGCTGAATGTCACTCCCTCCATAGGCTTGGTTTCTTTTCTGACTGCTTCAAGTACCAGTGCATCTACTATATCCCATTCAGGAAGGATTAAAACACTAGCCTTTGACACAATATCTCTTCTAGCTTCAGGACTGATGGCTTTGAATTCAGCCATCATTCCTTTTTTAACTTCTTCCTCCACTAAGGTTGTATCTTTATGAGGCTACTCACTCATTCTCTTTTCACACCTTTCCTTGAATTGTTCAATATTTTGTTTCCATACAAATTGCATGAAGGCCCCTGTTGTGACAAAATTGTTGTCAGCTAAGAACTCTTCACTAGCTTTCTTGACAACCGAGTCTAACTCTTTACCTTTGAACTCATCTTTAGTTAAGTTCATCTTGGCACTAGGTGGCTCTTCTGGCATTCCCTCTTGTGTCTCTTCATAGGTGTAAGAAATCTCTCTGAGGCTTCCTAACTGCAATGATTGTTCTGCTACTACCTGTTCATCTCCTATATGGATAGGGGATTGAGATGGAGAGTACATAGGTTCACCTGTTTGCACTTCTTTCCCCACCCTTTTACTTTTAGGGGAGTCTTGGATGTCAATGACATCTTCAATTGTTTTGTTCCTTCTTGAAGTGGAGTGCTCACCTGTTATTGGCATCAATACACAATATTTTGACTTTTTATGCATCACATAATCGCCGGGAGGGATGACTTTAGCAAAGGCAGGCTTAGCTAGAACTAACTTAGTCTTGTCAAGGTTATCTCTTATTATAGCCTCCCTCTTTTCTTTCAGAGTTTGCATTAAATCTTCAAAATAAAGAATTAAGAATTTGATCTTTTCCTCAAAGGGATTAAAGCTAGACAAAGGGTCATAACTGCTATCAAATTGATGAATGAAATCCAAACCCTTTTTGTATGCCACCCACTTTTCTTTCCTCAATTCTTTCTCATCCAAACTGAATTCATTTCTAATTAGGTCCTTAGGGAAATGAAATTGGTGTGGCGTACCTTTGCATATTGCTCTCTTCCTGAACATAGTGTTGAAAAAATCCTCAGGGTCAACAAACCTGGTTACTGCAATAGACAACCTATATGGTTGAAAAAAGTCATCAAAGAATTTCCAACCACCTTTGGTGATCACAAATTGATAGGCCATGGTAGCAGTTGGGAAAATAGTCCTTTTACCCCTATTTGTTAGCTCTGCCTCTTGCACACCTCCAATTTACCTTAAGACCTCTACAATTCCTATCTTCAATGGGACTTGATAAGGCAATAAATATGGAGTGCCTCTAAAACCATAAACTCTAAAAACTGTAGAAACAGGGTACAAATACATATCACCCCAATTATGAACAATCTTAATACCTTCAACAAACTCCTTAGGCCTAAGGAACTCTAAAAGAGCCTTTGGGATCCTAGGGTTCTGTGGGCAAAAAAGAATCCTAATCCTAAATGCAAAGCATCTATCAAACTTCAAGTAATTGGCATCCTCTCTGTCCCAAGACAAAATTGTGCTCCATAGTTGCACAGGCATCTTTGCACCTTCCTTTTCTTTGACCAAGTCCATTTCCTTAGGAAAATAATCAACTCCTTTGAACAAAAATATGTGCATTAGAAGAGAATACCATCCAAAAGGTCTATCCACCCTACCATTTTTTGTCCCTACCAGCCCTATATGAATTGCATCAGTGAGGTAAGGTACATAATGAAATGTTACTGCTAGAGAGGGGTTCAAAATATGTGCCATCATTAGCATATAATGGGTTGGCATGGTTGTTTCAGCATCTTCCCAAAGGATCTGACATAGTGACCAATAAATGCCTTTGGCCCTTAAAGTGAACAAATTCAGGGAGAAGGGTTCCATGGTGCTAGGGCCCACTACAATTAACCCTCCTATTTTAACAAAAAACTCCTTCAAAGGTCCACTCCTAAGGTGATCTTTCTGCACATTATAAACCTAGGCCAATGTTTCAAAATCAGTAGGCTTTAATAAATTTGATGCCTCACTGAGCTTAAGAACATTCCTAAATTCATCATCATTTATCTCTATCAGGGCTCATCCATTGACATTCCTCACACATCTAGCAACAGGATCATAATTGTGTGCCGCCTGGGTTAGTAAGTCTATATCCATAAAAACCCCAGGGACTATGAGCTTCCCCATGTCTAGGTCTCATATGCTATTCATTGGGGCACTGACATGTCTCTGACCGAATCCCACTTTAAAAAGACCCAACCCTAAAATCCCTATTTGTGAATCCGTTAACCATCTACCTTTGTCATACAAACCATCTCCAATCCTTAGACGGGGGGCTTTAGGAACCAATTCTTTGAGTTTGGCTACAACATTCGTGGACATGGTCAATTGTTCCAAGAAGTCATCACATATGTTTCTATCTTGATAATTTACCTTCCCTGTGAAATCCCTTCTTGGTGCCATCTCGTTAATGCAATTATATCAATTGAGATTCAAACAAAACTCTGATAAGGCAAGCATATAGAAAGTACCAATTTTCAAACTGTAACTAGCAAGCAAGACACAAAAAACCTGTTACTCTCTTGAAGAAACTTGCTCTGCACTAGCTCCTCTACAAAAAACTCATCGAAATGGTGCCAATATTCAATTGATGTGGACTTTAATACAAAAACTTGGCATTAAATTGAAACATTAATCTCACATGCTTTGGCCATCAACTCAGAATTGAATTCGCAAATCGAATTCAAAAAATGGGCTCCAATGGATCACAAGTTTTTTGAGTATTTCCCTGTTTCATTGTTTTGTCTTTTCATGGAGTTTAAAACCCTCACACCTTTCCTTCGTGAAGCAACAACGTTCGTCGGATCTCTGGAAACTTGCATTGCCTTTACTTCCCCCTGTCCTTTTGTATTAGTAACGAGCCCCACCTTCCTTTTGCTACTTCATGAAAGGTAAAGCTTGTGTACTTTGATCGCATGAAACAACGTTGGTCATCCGATCAATTACCACTCACTTGATATTTACTGCTTACGGTGAGCACCAGTCTTTTCTATTAACCATGCACAACCATCACTACTAACTATTTTCATCACTTCATGAAGGCTAACCACCCTGCATATTTGGGCTATGAAACAATGCTCATCGTTGGATCCACCTCGAGATGTACACCATTTAATGCACTCAAACCTTTAAAGTGGGCCCTCGGCTTGGAAACCACTTGCTTTGTTTCATCACCGGTGAATGAATCTTATGTGTCAGTCGGCTATTTGCTCAAGAACTCCATCGGGCTCCATTCTAGGACTGCCACGTGTTCTATTTCACCATGGGTTTCAACACCATTGTCGGTTAAATCAAAGCGAGCCCTCAACAATCCTTTGGAGCCACGTGCATCTGACAAGCCATCATTTCTCTCAACCAAGCGACCCACCTATCCTGCCATGTCATTTTGCTATTTCACGAATAGTAAACTTTGTTTGGTTTGGGGTTGTGAATCCATGTGGGTTGTCCAATCAACTACAAGTTGATCGGTCTTTAAAATCATGACTTGTCTATCTTTCGGACCCAACAACCCTTTCTCTACTTCGCAGACTTTAAACCTCAGGAAACTCTTCTTCACGAAGCGACAACAATCATTAGATCTTTGGAAACTGCTCGTCTATTAACCTTTTCGTGACCACCTTGCCCGGGCCCTCCACCTTTTTTCTACTTCGCGAAAGGTAAAACATAGACATCTTTTGGCTACGAATCTACATGCACCATTGGATCAACTCCACACTGATCGTCCTTTAACCAAAGGAACCACTTACCTCCGGGACCCGCCAACTCTTTCGCTATTTCATAGAGGATAAATCACATGCATCTTGGGCTAGCGAAGCAACGCCCATCATTGGATCCACTTCGAGATGCATTCTTTTTACCTGTTGAACAATCCTTTGGCTGGGCCCACTTACCCTTTTCGCCACTTCGCGAATGCTAAACTGCAGGCATCTTCGCCCAACAAAACAACTTACACTGCAGGATCAACTTTGACTTGCACGATTGTTAAGAATCCCGACAAAGATTAAAACAAGACATAGGTAAAGGCGTAAAAATTGAAAATATTCAAAAGATCGCCTAGGGAAAACGTAAAAGGGGGGACACTTTCATGATGGACCGACCCTTCCACTTAAGTGGAAAAAGTAATGTAGAAATAGAACGTGGGAAATTAAAAAGGGGAAAAAGAAACATCTTAAACCTTCAAACCTAAAACTTAGAGGAAACATGAGGGCTTTAAGCATACCATTTCACATCTTAAAGAAGCTAGAGAACAAAATATCCAAAAATTAAAATAATGATAACAACTTATCTCGGTTATTGTTGCAGTTTATCAAATCGGTTTTTGTGATTAAGTTTGTAGATCTGGTAAAAACTGATTCATTGTTGTTGCCAACAATTTATTGGTGTAAATAATAATTCATTTTAGTTATTTTATCATACTGTAACTGGCTAAAATATTAAAAAATTTGGGGGGTCAAGTGTGCCTGGAGTGAACGGTAATTGTATTTCTTGCCCTAATAGCCCACTTCTCTTGAAATGTAACAAAAATGAAATTGAAAAAATATATAATACACCTTGAGTTGATGGAATTTCAAAGAGCCACATTCAAACATGTCATTTCTCTCTTGATGCTTAAAAATAGTGAGTTTGGTTATGATTATTATAAATAAAATTATAATAATAAGGGTTCTTAGATACAAATGGGTAATATAACTATTGTTCAAAGATTTACAGATAGAACCTATGGTGCATAGGTTGGATAAGAAGAGATTGTAAGATCTGTTAGGATTGAGGTGCAATCTACCATGTAAATCTTATGGCATGGTTCTAATGTCCTTGGAAAGTTCCCTAAGGCACATGGGTTTTATTGGGAAAATATTTCGTAATATTTATTCTCACTATTGTTTGTAATGCATTCATAACTGGTGATGGGCTTCACAATTAGATAAATGTAGGCTATCAACATAATTATTTAATATTTTTTTTCACAAATTTGGACCCCTATAATGGGATAACTAATGACATGAGAATAGGACAAATGAGTGACCTTTGGTCTTCTCCAAGTAGGTACTTCAAAGAGGAAACACTTGTCTCTTGGTATTATGTTATTTATTTTATTTAATATAATGTTTATCTTCCATATTTGGTTGCTCAAGTTGGAGAGAAAATATTAGATAGAAAATGAGTATACTTTTGCATTCCATAGAGGCAAAGCAAGGGTTGGGGGAATTTGAAATGAATATCATTCTTTGGGTGCCTTGTTTGGTGGTTTTTGCGCTCTTGTCATTCTATATAAATAGCTCTTTGGATGTAGAAATTAGAGAATGAACAATTGAATGCAGAGTTACTCTATAGGAACAAGGACATGTGGGAGACATAAGGAGGTTGTTCACATGTACATAGATGTTACCATGCTAGATGAAAAGAGAATGGAAGTGAATGTATTGTAATCACATTTATTTGTTGATAATGCATACTTGACGTATCTTCTTGGTGGAATTTTTTTCTTGCAAGGGTTTTTCTACATAAATTGTTGAATCTATAGACTTTAGGATAACCAAAAAAACAATGAAACCTTCCACAAAGAGTATTGCAATTATGAGCTTACTTGAATATTGTAATGTGGGATATTTTACGAATCTACAATAAACTTGATTATATAGGCAAGGTGTAACGATGTGTGACAACTACCCTTGATACAAACATTAAATTCTCAATGCAAATTTAAAATTCCTAAGTGACTAAAGTAAATGAGGTGAACACCACCCCATTATAACTAACTTCGAGAAATGACACCTAGGATGCAGGTTAACATGTGAATAGGTTCTCACTAATGACTACTTAGGGAATAACCACATTCAAACCTGCACCCCCCTTAAGTGTAACCTAGGAGATGTGATTATTATAAAAATAATGCAAGATGCAATAAGATATTGCAATATGGATCCTAGCTACTAGGCTATGTTAGGTACCCATGTAAAAATGATCTCTCAATAGAGAAAAGGAGAAAACCTAGTGAGAAAAATTTCCTCCCCAAAAGAGAGAATGCAAATAAGATCATATAATAGTAATAGAATGAAAGATGCATAGAGGTATCATTAATACCCCCAAAGGATTACATCCATCATGAAGACACAATACAAGAACCCTTGAAATGAATCAAAATAAAGATACTACATAGCCTCGGCCATAATGAAGTATCATTAAAACCATTAAAGAAGGTTTGAAGCCAAAAGAGAATCCAATGACAAAAAAAACATGTCTCCCCTTAGGAAGAAATAAATATAATGGTGAATGCTAAAGAAACTTCATATCTAATAAGAAGAAATTGGGAAGAAGTCTCACAAAGGAAATCCATAAAGAAGGATCAAGTGCCTCTGATGATGTCTCATCAAAATTAGGAAGAATCACAATCAAGAAAGAAACAAAGGAATGAGGAGACTCAAGAACAATCTCTAAAGTAGAATCTACAAAGAGGATATTTACCTAGTCAAGCATGTCCTCAAAATATAAATAAGAATAATGAAAAACCAAGTCTGAAATACCTAAAATGAATCCATCTACAATCACAAATATGAAAAACTCAATATATCTTTCTCAATTGAAGTCCTAGAAATCATGTCAACTATAAACTCTTATGAAGTAGGTAATGGAGGAATCATGGAAATATTCACAAACCCATTAGAAATAGAATCCTTTAAAATAGAATTACTGCCTACGTTAGAATGAGCAGATCTAGGAACATAATAGTCATTGTCAGGTTAGAAGTGGGAAAATATATACACTTTAGACCAATGATCAACTTGACCCACAAAAATAAGATCTCTTGTATCACAATGAATGAAAATTGAGTTATAAGTGAACTCAATTGTGTTGCCACTCTATTCTATTTGATAAACTGAAAGAAGATTATGATAATTTTAAGAATGTAAAGAATATTAAAATACTTTCCCTATACCCAAGTCAACATCTCCCATAGTAACAACATTAACATAATGATTATTTGTAGTTGGGATCCTATCATATGGATATGGTTAAATAGACTCTAGAATAACCTAATCAAATGAGTGAGAAAAATGTTCTGAAGCACCCAAATCAATGGTCCAACCAGTGTCTTGATCAAAATGAGCGGTGACTAATGCATGACCCTTCTATATCAAATCCCAATTAGAAAAACTTGTTGAACTGGTGTGTGTAGGAGAGGAAAAATTATTGGAAGAAGGAGATTGTGAGATAGAAGATGAAGAAGGGGTGGAAATATTATGATCCTTGAGAAGCAAGTTCAACTCATGAATTTATTTCTTACAATAAAATTGTTTACTATTCCCAATCCCTTTACAAAAGGTACACTTAGGTTTCTCCTTCTTAGATTGACCTTCTTTATAAGAGGTGGTGGAAGTCTCAAGATATTATTCCTTAGGATTATTCTTTTTCTTCCCTTTTCCCTTAAGTGATGAAGCTAAAAATGCATGATACTTAGGAGTAGCATCAAGTTTACTAAGCTTAGTTTATTCCTAGTCAACCATTCACAAAAAGTCTTAAATGAAGGCATGACAAATGACTTGCCTAATCCATCCATAATAAAGCAAAAGGAAGTAGATAAGTATAAAAAAAACCCTTTAATTTAGACAAAATAAAAAATACGCATTTCATTTCAATTTTCTCTTTCCCACAACCAACTAATTAAGATCTTAATGATTTGAAATTAACCAAATAATCCTCAATAGCAGGAAACATATTAGTAGAAAGAGATGCCAATTTTGCTTCTAAAAACATAACCCTTACCTCACTAACTGAACCAAAGAGATCCTTGTACTTGCCTCATACCTGTCTAGGTGTAGTGCACTCTTCAATGTGGAAGAATAAGTTGTCTAAAACATGCATTGTAATCAAGTCCATAGCCTCATCATATTTTTTCCTATGTGCAAATCTTTCATATTCTTTGGTAAAGGTAGGTTGTTCTTCATTCAATATAGACCATAAAACTTTATACTAAGGAAACCTTTGTATCCCAATCTTCGATGTACGCCAATTCATTCTAGTGTATTCTAGCCCCCTACAATCGAGCTACCTCCATATTATTGTAGCTTAAAATAGTGGGCTTCAGTCAATAATTTACTGATCCCCTACAATTCTATGGGTTCCTACTCTAGCAGGTAAAAACCTCAAATCCTAATTTAGCCATTAGGACCACAAGAAAAATATTGGAGTTGAGAAAATACAACACCACAGGAGCCCAAATGATCTCTGCAAGCTGAAAAACCTGTTACAAGGAGAAGCAAGGAAGCAAATCACAAAAGAAAGAAATACACAAAAAATATGCTCAAAAGAGAGAGCTCAATATTCACAAAATGTGTAATGTAATAATCCTTCTTCTTACAATGAAAAGAAAGAACTCAACCTTTAATAGGTCAAGAAACCCTAAAAGGAAAACCTAGGTTTGCACATAATAATTAATAAAATAATTAATTATTATGCACCTAAAGTTAGCTTAAGTGTAAAAGACATAAAGGGAACTTAAATAATTAAAAAAATATTGTTTAATTAATCAAGTAAATACTCAAATACTCTAACACCCCCCTTAAGCTAGACTTAGGGAGAAGCTAAAACCTAAAACAGCTACTGAAAGTAGGAAAGATGGGTCCCAGCAACAAGGCATGATCAGGTACCCAAATACAATGAAATCTCTATGAATTGGAGAAATAGAGAAAACCATGTGGGAACAAAACTCTACTCCAAAAAGAGATGGAAAAGAACACCACTGAAGCATAAAATAGATGCAAATACTATCAAAGAGAAAATGTTGATCTGAAGAACCTCCACTGAAATAGAACATGACTAGGTAGAGAAGACTGTAATCTGTATGAGTGCCCTCAAATGATACTACTCGAATCAGAAGGCAAACAAGGCAAACAACTAAAATCGAAGATACAAATGGCATGAAAATACCAAAGCCTGAAGTGCTGATCAATCGAACCACAAAAGCATTAGAACCAATAGGACAAACCTCCCCATAATGCTAAAGAGGGACATGAACACTGAAAAGAACAGCCAAAAGAACTGCATGACGAAGAACCAGGAACATCAAAGGCGCAAAGACAATACATGGTGTCGTGGAAGGAACACTTACTTGACACAAAACATGAGGTGAATTTCATGGAAGGAACACTCACTTGACAAAGGTGGACGACAAACAAGGCAAACATTAGCCCCCTCATGGTACTTTATCAATAGTGCATGTACAATAAGACACAAGATATGCAAGATCCCAAGTAAACAATGCATGATGGCACTTTATCTTAGTGCGTTTGCATAAATAAAATGCTACAATGATAAGAAGACTAGAAATAGAAAGGAGAACCAAAATAGAGACACCCTACTCAGAGAAGAGATCCTAGGACATGAAACAACCAAGATATCCACCAGACTGCTGAAAAGAAAAAAAAATGAATAAAATATGCATGGATCAAAATCTAGAAATAAAAATCACATGGCTGGAAAGTACACAGCACATGCTTTCCAAAAATATAAACTTTTCAAAAAACAGAGTTTGAATGCTCATTCTATTGCTCCCCGAGTGCAAAAAAGAGACCCCACTTTTACTGGAAAAAATCATAGTCAAACAGAAAAATTCGAAAAAAAAACCAAACATGACAAGGTCCAGCTCGGAACCAGCTTTCTGATGCCTATTAGTTTTTGAAAAATAGACTTCGTATGCCCAAGATATGACCAAAAAACCAAACCCCCCTTCAAAACAAGAGGAAGGGGTAGCCTGGTGGCTAGGCGGGCGGAGGTGGCCAATGAGCGGCGCTCCAGTGGTCGACTAGTGGCACCCTAGTGGCCAGGTGGTTGTGTCTGGGGTAGCCAGTGTGTCAGGTGGTAGTTTCTAGTGGTGGGGTCTGGTCCAGGCGACGACCGAGGAAGCGTAGCGGTCGACGGTGTAGCGGTGGTGGTGGGGGCCGAGAAGCAGGGTCGTTGGGAGGCGAAGACTGGGGGTCGGGAAGCGGGGGCTAGAGGAAGCCTAGTGGGGCCCACTCAATCGATGGAGGCGAGGGCCTACAAGATGGCAGGGGGCCCCATGGTACCATGGGGATCCCCCCCAAAAAAAACTTTTTCCAAAATTTTTTTTTGAAACCCTTGTTTTTTCGAAGCCCTTTTTTTTTTTGATTTTTTTTTTGATTTTTTGAAAAATCAAAATCCGGTCTACATGTCGTAGAAAGGCAAAAATTTATTATATTTTTTTTAAAAACAAATTCTCGAACTGCGTTCCAGGGTCGTACAACCTGGATATGGAGAAAAAATACTCCCAGAGGCTCATGAACCAAAAAAGGTCAAATTTTATATGACCATAGGGGTGTTCGGGCCTTCTGAAACCCTAGATCTGCTTCCAATGTAGAAATTCTCAAAACAAGAACAAATTTCTATAGATCTAAAGCTCTAATAGCATATTAGAGTTGAGAAAAAAATACAACACCACAGGAGCCCAAATGATCTTTGCAAGCTGAAAAACATGTTACAAGGAGAATCAAGGAAGCAAATCACAGAAGAAAGAAATACACAGAAAATATGCTAAAAAAGAGAGAGCTCAATATTCACAAAATGTAATGTAATAATCCTCCTTCTTACAATGAAAAGAAAGAATTCAACCTTTAATAGGTCAAGAAACCCTAAAAGGAAAACCTAGGTTTGCACATAATAATTAATAAAAGAATTAATTATTATGCACCTAAAGTTAGCTTAAGTGTAAAAGAGATAAAGGGAACTTAAATAATTAAACAAATATTGTTTAATTAATCAAGTAAATACCCGAATGCTCTAACAAAAAATAGACAAATAACTAATATAAATTAATATGAAACCTCCATAATGTGAAGCACAAATGAAAATGAATCCCCCCACTAAAAATAACCTCTCTAGGAGGTAGTATGTCCAAGTAATCAAAGTAGATACTAAAATTTCAAAAACTCAGTAAATAATACCCAAGGTTGAATCTGGAATTAGAAAAATTGTACAATTTGGGAAAAAATCATGAGCTGGAGAGTCCAAAGGGAAGATTCACTCCAAGATGCAATAAACACTTCCAAATAGAAAAATTCTATAACCTACACCATTAGAAAATTGGTGGAACCATTTTTCTAGTTATATCTCATTTGAATTATTTTGCCTCTTGTAGCAAAAGTTATGTCAGTTTGAAAAAAAGGCCCAATTTGGGCACTAGGGGCTAAAATATAAGCCCTTGAGGGTTGGCCAGATGGTCACCAATATGACTATGGGTACATAGTAGAAAAAATGTTCTTAGTCAAAGTATCACCGACAGAACTAGAGAATTGGGCAAAGGCAATGAATTTTGTGCAAGGCTCTAGTGACGGGTTCTTTTGCCACCCAAAAAGGCTAAGCCCTTGGATGTACATAGGGACTTGTGCTAGATAATAAGTGCTTAACCAAATTTTAACCAGTGATTAAAAAATTAAATAAAATTAAAAAAATGCCAACCAAAAACGGTAAATGTATTGATGATGCTAGAAGTTGTATGCAAGTCCACAAAAAGTGTACACATGATGACATAATGATTATGTAGGAGATAATATTCTATAGATTCCTTGTATTTTCTATCAATTCAACTATTTATGTTGATGTAGTGTTGGTGTAGCAATGGTATAGTCTGTATAGATTTTGTAGGACCATACATAAATTCTTGAAGAGAGGAAAAAACCTTTGATGCACTTGGATCATATTCTTCAATTTTGACAATTTGATAGGAATTCCTAGGGTTTTTGGTCTTTCCGAATGCAATGGTAGGGTATTATGTGGCCCAATCTGCTCCAAAAATTTATTTGTCTCCCAGATCTAACAACTTGCCCAAACTTCAAACCCTCATATCTTTGGCAAAAATGGTTGGATTCAGATGAAACAAAATTTAATCCTAACATTCTTAGCCATCCTATAATCAATGGTGAACTTAGATCTCCTCCAACATGTGCCAAAATTAACCTAAAATGAGAAGTCTCTCATCTATCAGTAACTCAACCCTCAAACCTAAGAAGGGTTTTGCATGCCAATGACTTTGAAACCATGTTAAAGCTACATAATTCAAGATCACCATCAAAAAACAAAGGAAAATTCCATGAGAGAGTATTACAATCATGAGCTTTCTTGAATATTGAGATATGATATATTTTACAAATGTACAATCACCTTGATTATGTAGGCAAGGTGTGATGATGTATGACAACTATCCTTCATAAAAATATTAAATGCCTAAGTGACTAAAAAGTAAATGAGGTGAGCATGGCCCCATTATAACTAACTTCTAGAAATGACACTTAGGACCTAAGTTAACATGTGAATAAGTTCCCACTAAAAACTATTTAGGAAATAACCACATTCACACCAACATAAATCCAATGTTATATGATGATCTTATGTGCTAATTTGTGCCTCTTTTTTGCTATATTATAGTGAGGTTATGCATGATTTATTGTCATTATAAGTTCACGTGAGGTAATGTTAATAAGTATGATATGATGGCTTATTTTTAGCATCATAAACAAAAAGGATTAAGAATAGCATTTCTACATTACAACTTAATTTTTAGATTTGCATACAAGTTTTAGATTGTATTACATTGTAGTAGTCCAAGCCCTATACTCATTCTTTGAGTGATTATTTGGATAGAGATTATATTTACCAGCCTTTGGTATTAGAAATTGTAATACCATTCCTAGAGAATCTCAATAAAATGACACTCCTTTAGATATCAAATTTTCCATAGGAAAGAGAGTGGTAATGTATTGGTATTCACACCATTTTCACCAAAATATTCAAAGATAGATAATTAGGGTATGGCGTCGTTTCTATCTTCCTCACTAACCTTCATGTTATACACTTTTCTGAAAAATGAAAGACGTAGCTAATTTTGTCGAGCACAACCAAGACCAATAATTTTTTACTAACCTTCATGTTATGTGGAAATCGTAACTTTTTGGAGCTAGTTTAGCCATAGCCTCACAGACTCCTCTTGTGCTAACGACACTGTCAGTAGCGAAAGGTATTGCAGTGTTGGCCCTTTTGGTACCAGAACTATCAGTACTAACTGATATAGGCATGTCCAACCTATCGTGTCATGGGTTCTCTCGCCGGTGGTGGTAAAGGTTTTCCACGTCCCCACCTTTTTGGCCGTTAAAAATTAAATCGCCATTATTTCCTTGAAAGGGGATAAATGTTATTTTATTTAAAAGGAAAACTTTACAAGTAAAACCACCCACGTGTAATTATTAAAATCTTTTATTAAAGTTTAAAACTACCCTACTCTTTATTATGTGAGCCTAATTTTAAAAGGAAATTCAGTTACATTTGAAAAAATGATGAAAAAGGTTGGTCAACTCCATATTTGGAGAGAAATTTTAAAATTTGTGAAAATTAAATTGAATATTTTATTTGGAGTGGGGTCCACCAAATGTTGCTTATATGGACAAGGAGGCTAATTCTATTTAACAAAGCATAACTTTCACTTGGGATGTTAGATTTTTGACTTCTTATACTCGTTGGAAAGATGATTTTAAGAACTACAATTTGGTATAGGTTTGGTTCCCTAATTTTTTTTGGTTTGACATGTTTTTGGATCCTGGAAGCTAGATGTTCTCCTTTTCATAGTTTTGGTCATAACTTTTGCATACAAAATTGGTTTTTCGATTTCAAATAGGTGTTGGAGAGCATATTCAGTCTATTATAGTGTGGTGTTGTTATTTTATTAGTTTGAGGAGTATGGAGAAGTTTGTACTTGGTTGATCACTTGTAGGTGCTTGAGTTTGGGTTGTGTGTCATGAGGTGAAACCTTGAGGGAGTACATGTTTTTATGAGATATTTATTATGCTATAAAAAATTATCAAATTTGGTGCTCCTTGGTACAAGTTTGCAGGTGTTTTCTGGTGTAGCCACCGTTTAGGAGGCACCTCAAAGAGATTAATCTGGACTGGTCAGCAAGAGTAAACACAATGAAAAACACAAGGATATGATGGTGGCAATGTAGAACTAAATGAATTAAATCATGGAAAATAATTACAAGAAATCGATAACATCTGAGATACAAGATTAGGATCACTGGCCTGCTACAAACATGCTCAATTATAGAACAGGTCATGATCGAGACCTCAAAATCCTTGATCTAGCTTCTATGTTCTATATTTTCTCTGATCTACATTCTAATGCTCAATTACAATGATTTATATGATCTAAGGGGATCCAGTTAGCCCAAAAAGGGATCAAATGCCAAAGAACAAGACCTAAAATGTAAAACCAACAAGGTTGGCCTCCACCAAAGAAATTCCTCTGGAAAATCCAAAGTATGAAGTGTAGATCAAAGGGAAGGTCGGCCACATGCCAAGGAACATCTGAATCAATGCTCAAGGCTTCACAAGGGATCTGATAGATTACTAATGCAAATAGGTCCAGGCAACCAATACCAGAAAACTGTCTCAAAAATCATAATCGATAACTTGTCGGAAAATGATCCAAATGCTCCGTGGTTTAGGAATAAGGAAGATGATCAAGTCTTCAAGATTGGGTGAGTCAATGCCAGAAAATACATAATGAAATGCTAAACTGCAAAACAAAAACAAAAATAGAAAGGAAATATTTTTGGTTGATTCAAGATTGCCAAGAACTGGGGATGCTCCTGCATTAGACATCTAGGGTTGTTGAAAAGTGAGTCTCTCACTTTGTTGGGGTCAAAGGAAAACCAAGGTGGTCTACCTCTTCCAAAGAAATCAAAGATGAATCTTCAACTAGCTTTCCCTTCAACTTCACAAGATACTCCCTATAATGACTGCTTTGGGTACTACGCCCAATCCTACCGTCCAAAATGTCTTCAATCTGATCTGGTTCCTTTCGGGGCAATTGTTTCTCCAAGTTTGCATTACTACCCTCACTAAATTCTAGCTCATGATACAGATGTAGATCTGCAATGCTAAATACAAGTGAAATACTCAAACTATCCGGTAACTCCACTTCATATGCATTTTTGGAATTGAATTTTCTCAAAATCTTGCAAGGTCCAAACTTCCTCATCTACAACTTATTATAAGTTCCAACCAGGAATCTTTTTTTTCTCAGATACACCATCACTTCATTGCCAACTTCAAATTCCTTATGTCTTCTCTTCTCATCTAATTTCTCCTTATACTTGTTGTTCACATCCTTCAAATGTTGCTTAACTTGAATATGTAAGTCCCTTATGTGATTTGCAAATTATTATTCTTCTAAACTTCTCTGGTCTTCACTATTGATATCTCTTAATTCTGATATACCTCTAGGGTGTGCTCCAGTAACAATATCAAAAGGTGTCCTTCTGGTACTCATGTTTACTGGATTATTGTAGGCAAACTCTTCTTGTGCGAGAATCAAAACCCAACTTCTAGTTTTGTCTCCAACTAAGCATCTTAACAAATTTCCCAAGCTCTGGTTAAGTACTTCTTTCTGTGGGTGAAAAATAGAACTTAACTTCAAATCTAACTTCATCTTCTTCCAAAGTGTTCTCCAAAAATAGTTAATAAACTTGGTATCTCTGTCTGAAACTATTCTCTTAAGCAATCTATGCAATCTCACTACATCCTTGAAAAATAGGTCAGTTATATGTATTGCATCTGATGTTT
Organism: Cryptomeria japonica; assembly: GCF_030272615.1. NCBI lineage: Eukaryota > Viridiplantae > Streptophyta > Pinopsida > Cupressales > Cupressaceae > Cryptomeria > Cryptomeria japonica. Next base: position 302,761,302 of record NC_081407.1, on the reverse strand, counting down.
TCTTACAAGGTATGTGTTATTATGAGGATCCAGATAGTACTGAGAGGGGGAATCAATAGTTAAACAATTCTACAATACTTCAAAAAACTATACCGGTAACTACTCAAATAATCTTCTTAAGCAGATTTACCAAACCATTCACTCAATTGTTCATCATTATGCAAAGATATCAAATGCTCAAATCAACAATGCAACCACCATACAAACATAGAGATTTTTCACTTGGAAACCCAAATGAGAAAAACCACAGTGGGAATTAGCACCCACAAAGTATTTGCACTCTTTCGGAATGCGCCTGGTTAAAGGCCTAGCTTGGTTAAGAGCTTACAATCTGCCCAGTTAAGAGTAGACCTTGTTAGGAGTCACTCAGCCAGGGGATTTTACCTTGGCCCTATTAGGAGCTCTGCCTTGTTAGGAGTAACCTTGTTAGAGGATTTCAAACTCAAGTTAATGAGCCACTCGATGAAGGATTTACAATATAAGACTTGTTAGGATCTACCCGGTTAAGGGATTTCAAACAGTTGTAATTGCTAGGGAACAACAGGGCAAGTGATCTAATCACAACACTTCCTTGCTTACTAGTACAGATCCTTTTTAGCACAACTCTACTACACACATGCAAACACTTCAATCTGGTTTGACAACACCATCTTCTAAAATCACCAACACATAATATCTTCTCCAACTACCCCTAGATACACTTTTCAGTTAGGTCGGCTACATAACCCTAACTATATTAAAAATAAAATGAATTTACATTTAAATCATTACATATCATTACAAAAAATTTATAGACATTTTTCACTATTGAATGATCACCACACATTGATTTGATAAGCAATCAAACCCTTGTCACATTCTAATTAGCACTTTGTTGTTTCCTAAGAAATCCGATCCTTGTACGCGCTCAAACACAATCTTATCATTACACATGGATTTTGACAGGTCATCACTAAGTTATGAAAATGATAAGATCCACCACCAAACCTTAAATCATTATCGGTTAAAGATCTATTACCAGTATACATTCTTCTTCACAGAGTTTATGACAGTCAATCATAACTCACTCAATACTCTAAATTTGATGATGCAGTTTAGAACATAGGTGCATGTTTCTGTCTTTAACACTCCCCTAAAACCACAATGTCTAACTCTTCATCAATCATCTGTACCAATCTCTTGATCATTGCTCTGTTCATGTTTATTCGTTTACGACAACTTAGCATTTTTGTTGTCTAACACATTCCTCTACCAGTTAGGCTATACTGGTAGGCCTAGATGACTTAGATGACTAACCAAACATGGTTGCCATCAATGACAACACAAATAAAGTCATCAAATAACTTACAGCTATATCATCATCATCTAGCCAACAATCTCCATCAACTTTACCAGCCAACAATCTCCCCATCATTATCTTCATTGTTTATGCCAACAATCTCCCCATTTGGAATTGATGGAAACAACAAAATAGCAATACCAAAATCTCACCAGAATCTCATCATGCAAAACTAGAACACTAATTGTTATGACTATTGTACTTGTTCTTCTCCCTTCATCAGTTCTTCTCTTTCTACTCTTCACTATTCTTCTCCTCCTTTACTTTTCTTCTCCCCCTTTTCTTTACTTCTCCCTCTTTACTTTTCTTCTCCCATTTTGAAAATAATGCCTAAGGTGCAAAGTGTCAAATTCATCTTTTTCTACTAGTGTTTTCTTCATCTTTGCTGCTCCCAGAGGAGTATCCCTTTTCTCATCAATCCACAATGAAAGATCTTCAATTAGTCCACTAGATTGATGTTGCAACAACATCTTAGTTGACCTTCGGTAGGGGTATAACCCCTAGCTTGCCTCTGAGATACTCAAAGGTTGCTTTAGGCAATGGCTTAGTGAAGATATCAGCCAACTGCTCCTTAATTGACACATGATCCATCCTAACTTTCTTTTCCTACTCTCTTTCTTTCAGAAAATGATACTTTAGATAAATATGCTTTGTTCTAGCATGCAATACAGGGTTTTTTGAAATACTTATTGCACTTGTATTATCATAATATATGACCATTGGTTCTGTCATAGTCTCCTTGAATCCTTCTAGTACATGTCTCATCCATATTTATTGAGTACAATTCATAGATGTAGCCACATACTCTGCTTCTATTGTAGACTGAGAAATGCAACTTTGTTTCTTACTAGTCCAAGATACCAGTCTTCCTCCTAGAAAACATGCACCACCGGTTGTGCTCTTCCAGTCATCTATTTTACCTACCCAATCAACATTTGTGAGCACCTTCAAAGAGAAGTTTCCTTTGTATGGATACCATAATTTATAATCAATAGTTCCACTAAGATACCTGAAAAATTCTCTTCAATGCCACCATATGAGTCTCTTTAGGATTTTTCTAAAATCTAGCCACTATACCAACTATATGGGCAATGTTCGATCTGCTATGAACAACATAGTATAATTTACCAATAATTGATATATACTCAATTTCACTCATTAGATCTAAATCATCTTCCTTGGATAATCTGCAACCAATAACCATAGGGGTTCCAACTAGTTTATAGTTTTCCATTCTGAAGGTTTTCAATACCTCCTTCACATATTTGGACTGACTGATAAAGATTCTTCCTTTCATCCATTGGACCTGCAAACCAATGAAAATTTTGATTTCACGTATCAAAGACATTTCAAATTCCTTTTTCATTTCTTGTGTAAAAATTAAACTCATGTCATCATCTCCTCCAAATATGATATCATCTACAAACACTTTTGCAATTAATAACTTGTCTCCTTTTGTCTTCAAGTAAATGTTGTTGTCCTCACTAGTTCTTTGAAATCCAATCTTTATTAGGTGTGAATGGAGTCTCTCATACCACACTCTCGGAGCTTGTTTTAATCCATATAAAGCTTTATGATTTTTTCACACCATGTCCTTGTCTTTAGTCAATGCAAACCCTTCTGGTTGTTCAATGTAAACCTCTTCTTCTATAATTCCATTAAAAAATGCAGACTTAACATCTATTTGGTATAACCTTGAATCCTTTGAATTCAACAAATGCAAGTAGCATTCTTACTCCTTCAAGTCTAGCAACTGGTGCAAAGGTTTCTCCATAATCCTCACCTTCTTATTGTGCATATCCTTTGCAAACTAATCTAGCCTTGTTCCTAATCACTTCACCATCTTCATTTAATTTGTTCCTAAACACCCACTTAGTACCAATCACATTTTTATTGGCTGGTCTAGGAACAAGTGACCAAGTGTTGGTCTTCTCTATTTGATCAAGCTCTTCATTCATAGCCTTTATCCAATCATCATCCTTGAGAGCTTCCCTCATTGTCTTAGGTTCAACTATGGAAATCAAACAAACACTTTCTCTGATCTTTCTTCTTGTTTGTACTCCAACATTCATGTCTCCAATTATCTGATGTGCAGAGTGATTCATCTTTACATATCTAGGTATAACGGGTTCCAGTATAGAAGTTTATTCTTGTTCTTCTTCTTCATCTTCATCTTTTGATTGAGCAGTATCCTCCTCAATGTTATGCTCAGCATCATTATGAACTTTCGGTTCAATGATCACTATCTTTTCTTCTTCTACTGCATCAGATTTGTCAAAATACTCATCAACTTTCACATTAACACTTTCCACAATCTTCTTGCTTATTTTATTAAAGCACTTGAATGCTTTTCTCTTAGTTGAATAACCAAGGAAAGTTCCTTCATCACTCCTAGGATCAAACTTTCTGGTATACTCATCTATCTTTATGTAACACCTTCTGCCAAAGACTTTGAAGTAACTAACATTAGGAGTACAACAATACCATAATTTATAGGGAGTTTTGTCACTACCTTTCTTGACCAATACCCGGTTCATTGTGTATACTGCAGTACTGACTGTTTCTCTCCAAAATATTTTAGGTACATCCCCTTGTATCAACATTGTTCTAGCTACTTCAACTATGGTCTCGTTCCTCCTTTCTGTAACCTCATTCTGCTGTGGTGTCCTTGGTGCAGATAGTTGTCTCTTGATTCCATTCTAATCACACTATTTCACAAATTCAGCTGATGTAAATTCTCCACCCCAGTCAGATCTCAGGCACTTTAGGTTCTTACCAATTTCTTTCTCCACTAAGGCTTTGAATGCCTTAAACTTGCTGAAAGCATCCAATTTCTCGTTGAAAAATGTAACATCATTATTGAATGATCATCAGTAAATATCATGAAATATTTATCACCATGAAAACTCCTAGTTCTCATAGGAGCACATAAATTAGTGTGCACCAAATCTAAAATATTTTCAAAAGAAAAAGATTTTCTTTTAAAAGAGGAAGTAGTCATCTTACCCAGCTGACACTCTTTACAAATCACATTGTTTGGTTTGACTAGTTATGGCATACCTCTAACCATACTTGACTTACTGATCTTAACCAAATTATCAAAATTTACATGACAAAATATTTTATGACATAACCAACTATCCTCAAATTTTACAACAAAACAACTGTTAACATTAGTGTTCAGATGAAATAAGTTACCTTTTGTATGTTTACCAGCAATAATCAGTTCTCCTTTGCTTCCTAAAATCCTGCACACTCCATTCTTGAACTCAAGATGATAACCTTTATCATTTAGCTAACCAACACTCAACAAGTTATGCTTCAATCCTTCAACCCAATACACATCATCAACATTACTTTTTCCATTTAGAGAAATTGAACCTTTACCTTTTACCAAGCATGGTGTTATTTTGCCAAATCTCACTACTCCACCATCAAATTCTTCAAGTGAGATGAACTTGTTCCTGTCACTGGTCATGTGGTGTGAGCAACCACTATCAATGGCCCACTCATCACTGTGGTCAATATGGGACACTAAAGATTTATTGTTAGAGAGATCTTCCTTAACTGCTATAAAAACAATCTCCTCATTATCTTCATCCTCTGATTCCTCATCGGTACCACCTTCATCAGCTGCTATATAATATTGTTTCTTACCTTTTCCCTTAAACCTTTTGAACTTTTCCTTCTGATCACTGTTAGGACAATTAGCAACAATATGTCCTATTTTGTTACATGAGAAACACTTAAGAAGAAGCTTGCCTTTGTACTTACCAGTGCCTCTAGGAAGTTTCTTTGCCGATAAAGCCTCAATTTCCATCAGGTTATGTTCACCATCCACTTCTTCATTACCACCACCATGATGACTTGACCTATATTCATTCTTTTCTTTTCTTACCAGTGCATTTGATATTGATTGTTTGAAAGTAGATTCTACTTTAGGTACACTATTGTCAAAGCTATTCAATTCAAAAGAAGTAAGCTTTCCTATCAATGAATCAATTGTAACTTTATCTTTGCTGACTAACCTCAATTCTTTGATAGCAGATACTCTAATAGCATAAGAAGGTAGTAAGGTTATAAGAATTTTACTTACCACTATGTCTTATGTTATGGTTCCACCAACACTTTTGATTCCTCCAACTACTTATTTTATCCTCTGTCTATATTGGGTGATGTTCTCACCTTCCATCATCTTCATGTCATCAAACTTGCCTCTTAGGCTCTCTTCTTTAGCTGTTTGCACATGCTCATCTCCATCATAAATCAACTTCAACTTTTCCTAAACTTTATAAGCGGTTTCTAAACCATGAACATAAATATACTTAGAATCAGAAAGAGTACTTACAATGGCTTCCAATGCTTGAATATTCTCCTGCTACTCCTTAAGTTGGTCTGTAGTCAGAGTACTGGTAGGAGGTGTGTACTAATTAACCACATGCTCCCAAAACTGTTGCCCCATACCTTTTGTAGACACCTAAAAATGTCTCATTGATCATGTACTAATTATTCCTCTAATTGATTACATAATTCTTTAATTATTTAATTAAGTTAATTAATCTTATTCTTCTACTTTCATATTTCCTCATCATCTTACTAATTATTTTATTTCCTATTCTATCATCATTTAATCATTTTAATTATTTTCTAAATATTAATTAAATATTTATTATTTAATTAATTCTGATTAACTTCCCAATTTAAATAATCTTTATTTTTTAAAATAATTTTGTTCTCAATTTCTATCTCTATTCATCTAATCATTAACCCTTTTCTAAATATTAATTAAATATTTATTATTTAATTAATTCTGATTAATTCCCCAATTTAATAATCTTTATTATTTAAATAAATTACTAATTATTCAATTTCTATCTCTCTAATCAAGTAATTATTTAACCCTTTTTTAAAATATTAATTAAATATTCATTATTTAATTAATTGTAATTTAATCCTTTAAATTAAATAATCTTTATTATTTAATTAAAGTCCATTTCTAGCATAATTAAATAGTTTCTTTAAATTATTTAATTAACTAATTAATTCTTCTAGTCACATGTGCATGATTTCACAAATTAAATTGAAAATCAAAGTCAAGTTCTAAATATATTCAAATACTAAATTGAATTAAACGAATTCAATTATTTGAATAAATATCATGCAAAGATTAAATTGAAAATCTAAGTCAAAGTGCAAGCACATGTTAAATTAATTAATTTAATCAAATAATTAATTAAATCATTTATCTCTCCAGTCTCTATTTCCATCTTCTAGTTCTCTTTGTCATCTCCAATCATTCTTTTTCTTCTTTCAATTAGCTTTTTCTCAATCAGTTGACTCAATTAATCTATTCAATCTATTATGTTTCACCTCCAAGTTAGTTTTTCAACTATCAATCAGCATGTGAGCTCACTTGAATTCCACCTCTTGATCAATCTGTTCCACCTTTCAATCAATCTCATCCAAAAACTATAAATTGAGCATTCAAACCTCACAATTCCTCTAGATCATGAACTTTGAATCTTTGTGTCAATTGCAGGTTGCTAGGACAATATCTGAGAGCCATCATACCACAGAGAGAAGAAGAACAATGGAAGCTATGATGCATAATAGGGAGTTTCATATTGCATAATTTAATTCCACTTTGCATCTATTTCATTGGTTTTATGTTTGAATTGCTTAGATAGTTAAGGATTCGTGATTGTCCTTATTTCCTATTTAGCAATGGTGTATTTGAGCATGCTACATTTTGGTGAACCTGACGTGAAATAACAGCTAATTAACCCTCTCTATTTTCTTTGTTGTTTTTGCAGATCGTACGAAAATTTTCCTTTTTTGTAGGTTTTGCACAGATTTCAAGGCAGACATTTTCATCATGCAATTGAACTTACGTCATCACACAATTGCGTAGACAAGGTCATGCAATCGACCAGACTGGGTTACTCATTCATGCAGAACCCATCATGCAATCGCCCTTACATCTTCACACAATCGATATTTCTTTGTTATGCAGTCGCTCTGTAATTATCACGCATTCGCAGGGAAATTTTTTAGTTTGATTGTTTCTATTCTCATATCTTTTCTGTTCTCTAATCTGTTTAATTCTATCTAAAATTGAGTAAATTTGGAAATGGATTATTTATATTACATGATTTTATTATAACAGTTTATGGCATGAAAGGTACAATTTAGGATTTCACGTGCTAAAAGGACAAAGGAACAAAGAAGACCGGTCAAACGCTATCAACGAGTTCTCCAAGTAAAAAAGCAGATACAAGATTGGGAAGATCAACCAACCTTTGATAGATATAACAACTTAGTTCTCTCATATCAAGTTAAATATGATCTAATTAATATTGAATGGATGCCGAGAGATTTAGCTAGGGCCTCACAATTGGTTTTGCAGGTGTCTGATCAGGTTTAGTTTAATTTTTTATTTTTTTGTGTTATCTGTCTGGCTGTCACGCAATCGATCTATTGGTGTTACGCATTCGATCTGTTAGGATCAGGCATTCGCTCTGTTATTTTCACGCATTGGCTTTGTCAGAGTCACGCAATTGCACAAGTATTGTCATGCATTCATTTCTGTCAATTTTGTATTCTCTGTTTTCTGTTGATTTGATTTTACTGCTAATCATTTGTTTGCAGCCTATGGCGAATTTATAGAAAGTATCAAATTAGTATTAGATCAATTGCACTCATAATCTCACACTTCATCTTTTGGTGCTTAAAATTAAGATTGGTTAAAATGGACATGCATGCACAATCTCACACTTTATTTGTTGGTGCTTAAAATTAACATCGGTTAAAATTGACATGCATGCCTTCATATTTTCAATTTGGTGTTTAAAATGGACATGCACATGCATATTCAACACCTCAATTTGGGCTATAAAATGAACGTGAATCAAGATGCATTAGATTAAATCACATTTGGTTTTTTAAGGTAAAGAATTTTTATCATGTTTGGGGTGGACCTACTATTGCATTAACTAACTTTCCACCCACCTTCATGGTCTTGGGAGAAAGGAAGGAGGTGACAACGACATCCAATTTTATTTTATTCCACGTAGTGAGGGGTATCTTTGACTGGGGATTTCATCACCCCACAGAGATACTTCAAATTGGGATGCATTGGGGATATCATCTCTCCCAACGTACTCTCAAGTGGGTTTTTCGAGCCACCATATAAATATATTGGTCAGGCAGCTAGAGTGTTGAGTGAATTCGACGTATGTGGGGGCCTTCCCTAGACTGATAAGCTCAACTAAATTCTTAAGTGGCTTTCTCTGAGAATCCATCGTTGGATCGGACCCCTCAAAACCCTACAATAAGAACCAACTTAGTAGCCCAAAACCCTACATTCAGTGATTCTGGGAGTGCGGATCATACCCCATAGATACCCTTCATGTACCTTACACTATGATATAGGAATCCCTTGGCTATAAGATCTTTGGATCTTCAAGGTAAGAGAGATTGGCATTCCCGAGAAGTGTGTGTCATGGAGTGGAGCCAGTGCTGCCAGACTCTCTATCTGTTCGTTTTGTCTTGATATTTCGTAAGGGCATCATTGAATGGTGTCCACTTTCCAACCTAAGATTCTATTCTATGCTTTTTTATGTATTGTTGTGTCAGACTAGTATTGAGTCAGTTCTTTGGGCTATTTTAGGCCCTATCCTACATATCTCTGAATTTTCTGAGATTATTTGAAAAATTAGTTCAGTCAGCTACATTTACCTCCAAACAATTGTTCTCAGACTTGAAGAAACCATGAAACTTGTCCTATACATGGAATTACTGAAAACAAAGTCCATTTTTGAAACGTCAAAACTCAAAGGTTTATACAATTGTGACCCTCGGAAGTCTTTGCATAGTCCTCATTTACGTCCTTACTATCATCATAAATATATGCATAGTCCTCACTTACATCCTTACTATCGTCATAAGTCTTTGCATAGTCCTCACTTACATCCTTACTATCGTTCTAAGTCCTTGCATAAGTCCTCACTTACGTCCTTACTATCGTCCTAAGTCCTTGCATAGGTCTTCATTTAGGTCCTTACTATCATCCTTAGTCCTTGCATAGTCCTCATTAACATCCCCATTATCATCCTCATATACGTCTTCATCTAGATTTCATATTGTTAGTCCCCCCACAATTTTTCCCTTTTGAATGTTCATACTCGCGGATTGCCTTTTGTGCTTTTCTCTTTTGTCGGGTCATTTGTTTTCCTTCGTACTTGAACTGTTGAACTCTCTCTAAAAATTTCAATAGGTTCAAGGTTCAAAGTGTGTTTATGAAGAGTCATTTGTGGTCTTTGTCGTCATGTGAGCAAGTGCGCTTTTTTTTGTGGTCTTTGAAGTTTTGAACCCATTGAACTTTTTGTTAAAGGTTCAAGGTTAAAAATGTCTTTTGTGATTCATGACAATGTATCGTTATATAACGAGCATGGGTCCATACGTTTAATTTGATATGCGGTCTTGAACCTTGAACCAAATCTCAAACAGTTCAAAAGGTTCAAAGTTTATGTTTAATAGTCTTTATTGTCTCGCATTCTCGGTGTTGTGGCGTGTGCTACTCACTCATTGATACATTTCTTAAATAAACTTCAACCGTTGAAATTTTTTATCAAATGGTTCAAGGTTAATGGGTTCATTTCAAAACTAACTTTAAGGCTTTTTGGATGAAAATGAAAAGCGGCACAACAAGAAGGAATATTCCCTTTTCAGCAATTTAAAATTCTAAATATGGAAAGTAATCATGAGTGTATCGAACTACTTGTGCGGAAGCGATGGATAATTAAGAAGGTGTCAGATTTTTGTCATTTCACCATTACTTCGCACACTTGGGTAAATCATGGTAAAGCGTGTGTGGCTTTATAGATATTTTCTTGTCTGATTGAAGGAAATGCATATGAATTTATTTTCATATTTGAGAAGGTTGCAGCTGCAATACTTGAGAAAATTGGAAGCACCAAAGGTAAAACTAGCTCAGTTCTCCTGAGGAATTTCCAGTTTTCATGGTGGTCACGAGTAAGTTCAGATGATTCTTCCTAAGCTGTGTTTCTTTAAGTTCTGAAGATTTATCAGTATAGAAAGAAAAATATCTAAATTGTTGGAGTAGGATTCTACCTTGTTTTAGAATTTCTTGGTTAGAAGTATAGATAGGCAGTATGAGGTCGATACTACCGATGCTTGGTCAGACCTCATATCTAGTGAGTATTTTACCAGAGCTAGAAGACACCTCCTTGGTTCATGTCGATTTAGGGGATTTCCTAGAAAGAGCCAAGAACCCTCAAACTAGTTCATTAATAGAGAAAATAGTGAAAATCGGTCTTGTGGAAGTTGTTGCATTCTCGCTTGCTGCACCATGTCCGGATTTAGTGATGGCTTGCATGAACCGATATGACATAGAGAACATATGCATTAGAACTAGCGATGGTGAAGTGCTAGTCAATATTAATAGAGAAATGGTAATGGTGGCAATGGGTACTCTGCACAAGGATGAGTATGAGGACCGGACCATTGGGAATTCATACACCTATTTCTCAGAAAAGAAGAGAAAGTACAGGAGCGTAATTGCTAGGAATTGGCTCTTGAAGATTCAGAAAGGAGGGTCACGGTTACCCAAGCCCCTGACCAAAGAGAACTTCATCACTGAGGTGCGGGATATTGTTATACTTTTGAATAGAGTAAAGGGGAACTCACATTCCTTCTATTGGGAGGATTGGATGTACTTTTTCATTCAAATGGTTTTGTCCGGTGACGGATATCTAGATTGGTCTCAAGTAATTGCAGAGAGACTTCATGAAGGATTGAGCAATTTTGTGGGGATGTCAGGGTTTTATATGTCTTCCTATCTTTTCTACATTTTAGCTTGCACAAGGGATTGGCCTAGACTGCCTAATGAACCCTGGATTGATGGAATAAGGGTGTATAATTATTACCCCCTGCTATAGCAACAAAGGCATGTCAAACAAATTGATAGGTGGAATGGAGTCTTTGTGGGAAGACTTGCCTTTGAGCTACAAGGTGATGCAAAAAGGAGAATGTCCATTGAAGAAATGGAATTTGTGAGTATATATGGAAGCTTCTTTATTCAATTTCCTAGATTTACTTACCTACGGGTAGGTGGTTTTGAGGGCCAACCATTCAAGATGCCTAGGTACACTTTTGACAGCTATGTGCTTATAGAGGTGAGCAGGAAGCTGGCTCACATTGATAAAAGATTAGGAGTGAAGGGCGAGTCTGGAGTTGTATTCCCACTTGAACTCGGATACTATAGTTGTAAGTCTATATCAGATGCCTTGAACCTGGAACTTGAGTTCAAAAGTATGAACCTGCAGCCATATGTGGCAAGGAAAACGTTTGATAGCGGGGGTTATGCAATGAAGAACCTAAATGTAGATAGTCATTTTTGTCATTAACCTCAATTAGAGGATTACTGGGAAAACTGCAGTGATGAGTATGAGGTAAGGAAGAGACTATGGTCTAGGTTTACCTTGCAACAAATAACTGCCATGAGGGTTCCAATTAATATATTTGGAGTATCAAAAGATACAGGGGAGGATGTTTTAGATCCTGAGTTTGACACAGAGGTTAAAGGAAAACTAATTCTAGAAATTGATTGGAACAAAAAGGAAGATGACAGTATCCAAACTAGGACTTTCAATGTTGTGAGGAGAACAAAAAGATGGTTGAGAAGCCAAAAGTTTAAGGAGGGACGTCACATGTCCTCACATGAACCAAGAATTGATTCACACATTGTGATTCAATCTCTTGTTTCTTCCACTAACAAAATTGTTGATGTTGCAGGTGTTTCAAGGTCCGTTGTAGAGAAAATTCAACCTAGGAGGTCAAAGAGGTTGCCATCCAGTCTCATAGTTAGTCGAGTAACTCAGTCCAGGAGTAAAAAGAAGAGTAGGGAGCCCATCCGGAAATAGGTTGTTGTAGACTTGGACCCCAGTGAGGAGCTTGAACAAACAATGGATCCACAAGATCAAGATGAGCCCGAGATGCAGGAAATGGACACAAATAAAGAAGAGGAAATCTGACAAGATCCCATGAATACCTTGGTAATTGTCACTTCATCAAATGCACAGATAACTCCACCACCTAAGGAACATGCAAACGCACCAAGATGGTTGGAAGCTGCTATTGGAAAGAAATAGAGTGTGGTGTCGATCACAATTCCAATGGAGGACATGGTTAGTAGATGTTTGGGAATGGCGTCAAAGCCAAAGAAACTCAAAACACAGGAAATGCCTGATGTAGTTGAAACAACAAGTCACTAGATGGCCGAAGTAGCCAAACCAATTCCAGGAAGAGATGTAGACAAGGCTATAGAGGAGGATTTTACTGTAGAAAAGATAGATTTGGGGGTTGCTTCACGGGCTGTAGATGTTAGGAATTTGGAATCCTCCACGAAGAGGATAATTTCAAGAATGTGGAAAGATGAAAAAGACAAAAGAAAATTGAAGCAAGTTGTTACCCAGATGGGTGAATATATCAATTCCATCCACAATGCCAACCCCCAACCATTGTCACAGATACCGGTAACATTTGACCCTAAATCTCCAGCCAACTAGAAAATGCTAGACCAGGTTCAAAGGAACAGGGTAGTTACATAGATGTTCAATAAATGGTTGGACCTTATTATACAACAGGGTTCAGATTATATTATTAATCTGGTAAAAGTTTATAAAGATGTTGAAACCATGAGCAAGGAACTAGAACTGGAAATAGTGGCCCAGAAGAAAGAAAGGATCAAGTGGGTAGCAGTCCTGACACAGATGAACGATGTTTAGAAATATGGAGTGATGAAATTCCTGGCTAAAAAACCGGTGGAGAACTTGGATGACAATGTATTGTATGTGTGAAAGAAAAATGTGGAGTGGTGCAATTTGATCATCAAGAAAGGTCATGAAGAATCCACCAAATTGCTCAAAGGATTGACCGACTTGATCGATACGATGCAGAAAGACCTCAAGTGTATTGATATCCAACTCATGAAGGACGGTGTCAAGATAATTGAAGAGGCTGTGGACATGACCAAGCTTTTTCAAGAGAGGATCCAGTTCATTCAGACGATGAAATCCTTGACCACGGATGACTTCTCAAAGGTGGCAAGGATTGAATCAATGCTTATAGTCTGTTCAGATCATTTAGAGATTCACAAGGCAAAAGTTGCATAGGTAAACATGGACAAAGAAGTATGGAAGCAGAGAATCCTACACATTGGTCTTCCTTATTTTCAAGTCATCTTGAACTTCTTGGTAGCGCATTTGGAATGGCATGGTTCTATGGAAAAGTGGGACAGATCCATAACCTCCTCTGCCACGGTGGAAGCCTAGCTAATCCAAAGATGAAGTGTCAACCTCCTAGTGGCTGTTAATTTAGTTTTCCTTTATATTGTTTCAAATGGTTTCTTTCACTTGGATCAAAGTAAATGTAATTTGATTGTGTAAAAACTATGAGCCTGGGGGATATTTAAGCTGAAAAGCTTGTCTTTGTAAGGGTTCAAAAAACTGTGATTTTTAGGAGCAATAGATAACATTTTGGTTCACATATGAATTGTTTGGAAATACAATAGTTGATTATCAATGAAATGCTATGTTATGTCATCTTTGAATCTGTGTGTTTGAAGACTCGCAATCTTTCTTGATAAAGTTGTTATGGGCATGATATAATTTTGTGATCAGTTATCTCTATATTTTTCTTCAATTCATGGTTATCATTAGTTGTTAGAAGACTCACATTGTATTGATTTGCTTGGTCCCCCTTGCCCTGTGAGGCATGAGAGAGTATCGGTCAACCATCAGTATTGTTGAGCCTCTGTTGCATTTTGAATTTATATAGTGAGTATGTTTGTAAATCAGAGTCTATGAACTCTCTTTGAATATTGTTTCAGAAAACTCCCCATGTTTACAATTTTGAAGGCATTTATTTGTGTTGATGAATGAATGTTGAATCCTTTCAATGCTTTCTAGTAAAAATTATTAGCATATCATTTGTATAATAAATTCAATGCAAATCATATGAGGAGCTGCCCTCTATTGCAGAGGTTGAATTTTTTATTAATTCATCCAACTGTTGGTAGTTTGTTTCCTTTTAAAAGGGTGAAATAGAGTCATATTTTGCTTAAAGAAGATAATTGTCAAGATTTCAAAAAAGGGGCAAATCTGTTTACCAACACATATACATCTTTCTTACTCCATCATCATTGACATAATCATCCTACAAAGTCATAGAATGTGTCTTAATGGGTCTCCCAGGTGATGGTTTTCTCCCCTTCGAGCAACCTAATCTAGTGCCAAACGACGGTCAGTGAGAAACCATTGAAGGTCTAGCTAACTTAGCCTAGGAATCAAGGAGAAACACACCTCAATATATATGAGTCAAGTATGAGATAAATACCGAGTATAAAATTACCCATAGGATTGATAGAGAAATTCTTGCAGAACGTCTAAGAGAAGACATGGAAAAACTTGCATTACAGAAATCCATAAATACTCAACAAGTCTCACGTCAGAATCCCCAATAGAGAGTCTAGTCTACTTTTGCATACCTCATACCTATGTCTATAGTCTAGAATTAGTTGTTATCTTGCATAAAACCACCCTCATATAGTAGTCTTAAATTCTCATCACAAGGTCACAAAAGGCAAAAGGTATAATGGACCCAAACAACAACCAGTCTGTAAACCCAACTTGGAATATGGACATATCAACTAGTCAACAATCAGGTTCTCAGGCAATATCTACCCTAAATGAATTATAACAACATTTAACAAAAGAATAAATTGAGTCATCTCAACAAGATCCACATGTCCTTATGATCTTAGATGCACTTATACATAGTGATAGGGACAAATATCTCTCGTTGTTATTAAAAAATGGGGTGAAACTAACTGAATATTTTGATGTCACAAAGATCTTACCACTAGGAAAACTTCAGGTCAAGATAACCTCCAAACACCGCCCATAACACAAATTCAAGCAATGACCTCCAGTTTTCCTCAAAACGTACCTATCCAAACAAATGTCAATACAAATGCAAACTTTCAAACAAGTACATCATCTTGGGCGATACATGTTAGTATACCAACACAAAGCATACCGATAATATCAAGTGTCTCAGCACCTATTCAAACACAAGCAACAAGTGCAACCCAACCTCCAGTTTCCTAATCTATAGGATCGACATATAGTCACCAAAATGCAAATCCAGGTCTTACCAATACAATAAGTACAACTCCACCAAACATGGGTTCTCATATCACTTATTTCATGGTACCTAGTGGAACGTACAACACAAAAAATTATAATCATGGTACCTTCCAACAACCTCCTAGTTATGCAACCACGAATCCTTTTATGGGACATACACAAACACAAGGTGTACCTTTGACCCAAATAGATATTCTAACACAAAAATCATAGAATTTGCAACAACAAATGATGACCATGCAAACCGGTAACAATAACAATAGCTACACAATGCAGGTCTTGCGTCCTTATCCTTTCGATCACACATTATACATGCCGCCTTTCTCACCACATTTTGAAACGCCTAAATTTGATAGATATCGAGGGAAGGTGATCCTAGAGACCACATCAGAGAGTTTTTTATGGCATGTATAGAGGTTGCAACAGAAGATACGTACTTAATGAGACTATTTCCTAAAAGTCTGGGGGGCCCGACTTTAGAGTGGTTTTCACATTTACCACCAACCATCACATCATGGGGAGAATTAGCTAAACATTTTATTGCAAACTTCTCACATAACACTGAAACCCCGGTTACTTTGATGGGCTTGTATGCCACTAAACAATATGAGAATGAAACATTTGCATCCTTCATACAATGATGGAGGGCTCTCTATAGGAGGTGCAAGGCAGTTATCCTAGAAACAGAGCAAGTGGATATGTTCACAGAAAACCTGATTCCCAAGATTAAATATCCGATACAAATGCAATGTTTAACCATAGTCAAACAAATCACGGAAAAATCTCTAAAATGTGAGAAGGGACTAGTGGAACAAGGTCTTATTAATTATGGAAACACCAACAACAAAGACAAATCCAAGTTTTGGTCGAAAAACAAAAATGTGACCAATGATGGTATTGTAGACATCATGACAGTAAACATAACTCAACCAGTTTTATCTTTGAGAATGAGTCAATCATCGAATCCATGTACAGAGAATAACCTTACTTCAACAAATGTAAACGCTACGCAAAATATGAACACAAGGTACCCAAAGTTAAATGCCCCAAGAAGGAATTACACACCTCTAGGAGAACCTATTGAGTCAGCGCTCAAAAAGTTAATACAGACAAACATGATCACTTTGCTGGAAACAAGAGTATATGAACCAGGTCCTTTCAAACCCACATGGTGGAATGATAATGATTTCTATGATTATCATCGGACTAAAGGTCACAAAAAAGAAAGTTGCTACAAATTGAAAAACTTGGTCCAAGATATGCTAGACCAAGGTGACATCACAATCGATACCGATAAAACCTCAAACACGAATTATACAATATTTAAGGATCCATTTGTTAAGCATGACAAAGGGAAAGCTACCACATCAGGTACTTAAGACAATACAACTAACTACACAAAGGTCCCATACGACTACACTATTCATGCCATTAGCTCAGGAGATATAGTAAAAAATGATTCATAACAAACACTTGATCAAGATGAGCAATATCTAGACACTCACACAGATGATAAACAAATTGCATGATATCAGAGGCACCAAAATATGAAGATGATAGAAATCTTTGTCTCATTCAGGTTGGTTTGAAGATGAACTCATAGAACACATCATGGATGTCAAACATACACATAAATATTATGAAGAGGGATTTAACATAAATCTTGATAACACAACATATGATACCGACAATACCTGTAAGTCATATGACACAGTGGCTACGATCACCATAACTCCCAGAGATAGAGACTGTGAAGTAGTTACTCACAGATCAAAGGTAACTTTACAAGGAATACCACAAAATCATCCACCAACAGTAGGGACCTATAATGTTGTTGAGCAACTTAAGAAAACTCCAGCACAGATATCACTATTCAAACTTTTGTGTATTTCACCCACTCATAGAGCTATAGTGGACAAAGCACTTCAAGATTTGGTAGTGGATAGAGATATAGATGAAAATGCCTTCTAGTCTATGGTAGGAAATTTGACACAAGGCACTTGTATTGCATTCACAAAACAAGACATTCCTAGTGATAGACTTCTTCATAATGACCCACTACATCTGGAAGCTTACATACATAAGAGAAGATTCGAAAGAGTACTCATAGATGGAGGAGTCAATCTCAACATTTATACTTTAAAAATGGTTAAGGCGCTAGGATATTCTGAACTTCACATTGATTCATCCAAGAGAATAAATATCAAGGCATACGATGATGAAGAGCATCCATCAAAAGGCATTGTAACATTACCCGTACAAGTGGGACCTATAACAACAGAGTTTGCTTTTCAATTCTTGGACAAAGAACTGGGATATAACATGTTATTGGGCCGCCCATGGATCCACACCATGCAAGCAGTACAATCCACATTTCATCAGTGTGTCAAATTCCCATATAATGGTATTGAAATCACCATAAAGGGTGATAAAATCCCTTCCAACATTGCAATTACTTGAAAGAAAGTGTGGATAATCAGGTACCTATTAATCAAGCAGCACCTCTCACTACACAACTAGAGGCATTAACAATCATAGAAACAAAAAAGGATATGCCTACAACTTGTCCTTACAAATACAAGATATGGGTTATGGAGAGTATTCTATTGCAAATACTTTAAGTGGGAAATAATTGTCTCTATCTCCTAAGTCTTTTGGGAAACCTCACAATACAGTACAAAAAAAAAGACAAAGGAAAAGAAAGTGTCAGATACATAGACTCATGCTATTTCATTAGATGGGGTGACTTGCAAGAAGAATCCCTAAACGAAGATATTAAACATTGGATATATAGAGAAAAGGATCATATGACAATACCTAGAATACCCACAGATCAGTATGGCAATGGATTCAAAATTCTCCAGACACATGGATATGACAGTACCATAGGTCTGGGGTTACAAAAACAAGGATGACTAGAGCCTATTGTTCCTAATGATAATCGAGGGAATCAAGGATTAGGGTATAAGCATGTACCACATATCATAGAAGCAAGACAACGTACCCTTGATATACTAAATCGACTAATGAAACCATCAAACTACATACCACAAAGGGATTTGTCCACGCAGGTGCTTCCATCTTCATCTCAAACAAGTAATCAAGTACCCACATCGCCTAGCATGGAATTAGATGGAAAAGACATGAGACAACTCTTGCAAGAACCTAGCACTGATTCACAAAATGATACAATTGTTGACATAACAACACAAGATAATGTTGCAATAGATGCAGGCTTACCACTAGTAGATGAATCTAATCCATGGTTATTATCAATACTT
This sequence comes from Cryptomeria japonica, assembly GCF_030272615.1. Taxonomy (NCBI): domain Eukaryota; kingdom Viridiplantae; phylum Streptophyta; class Pinopsida; order Cupressales; family Cupressaceae; genus Cryptomeria; species Cryptomeria japonica. The sequence continues at coordinate 302,742,454 of NC_081407.1, read as the reverse complement.
TTGCCATGGGAAATGACTCTGGCTCAGCCTAACGAATCAAATGAAGAAAGATTGCAAAGGCTTATACCAAGCTTAAGAAGGGTAACTACTATCCAAAGAAGACCAGTCAATCTACAACAAAATCAACAACAAGAACAAGAAGAAGTAAGTAATGATAGCTCAGATGATGAAACATACATTGAAAGTGAGACAGACTCTCACAACTATGAGTTCTTATCACTCCATGATTCTATCCCACCAACAAGTGTCATACTAAGGTATCAAATAGAGCCTATACAAGATGAAAATACACAGTCATTCAAACAATCAAGTCTTCATGTTATCAGAGTCTACTATGGAGGGAGTAATGATCTACCCCTTGTACATTCACACTTGATTTGTTGGGGGCAAGAAGGAAAACCAATGCTAGATTGGTTTGAAAATGATGAAGCACTTGCATAATTTCTCAGAGTTAGAGAGGGATTTTCACAAGGTGATCACAAAGCAGGGTTTGTTGTAGACCTGGATAGAACAACATACTTTGGAGAAGAAAGTACCTCTACAACAGAAGATAAAGATCAAACCACCCATAATGGCAAGAGCGAGTTGGGTAACCTTCCTATTGAAAGAGAAAGTTCAACATTACTTATAGAAGATATAGATCAAAATAAACATAATGACAATGGAGCATATAATTTGGCTACCATGGAGGGAGATCCACACTCTGACCCTATGAACAACATGCACCTTAAATGATATTATACCTAAGGGATGGGTTAGTTTACGTTTTACTTTCTGCATTGCATATCATATTATTTAAAGCATTGCATTACATATAGTTTCTTTTTTAAATGCATCGCATTCTCAAAGTTTCTGCATTTTCATATAGTAGCATCAATAAAACAAGGCAACTATCCAATTTTATCATATGTTTGCATTTAAGAGAAACAAGGGTCATCTCCTTTCTTAGATATTCAGACATGAATTCTTTGAGGTTCTAAGGTCATTCATTTTCAACATTACCCTGTGACGATGCTTTACTTATGGTTGGGTAGTGGTTTCACTATTTGAGACTTGTTAACCCAAAATCTATCAATTTCTATATCTCAAACATATTAAGAAGATCTCTAATTCATTCTAGACACCTAGTTGATCATATGACTAGTGAAAAATCTAAAATTCTACTTCAGCGCCACTATAATTGTCATACCCAAGTAGGTTTCATTACTTACAAGTCAAGGCAAGAAAAAAAAAGAAAAAAAATGCTATGCCAAATTCATCTCAAGGCAAAAGAGCAATGATATATAACTGAAATATCACGCATACAAGTTCGACAAAAAAGCTTGACTATGGGAACATGTGAGTAACTCCATTAGGGCTATGAACGCCTATTGGCAATGGAGCAATATTTGAGAAATTAGAGTTTATAACCTCGTTGGAGCTCTAAAAGCTTGCTGGCAGCGAGGCTCTATTTGAGATGCTTTTGAAGTTAGGATAATCCATGTAGCTAGTCATATAGGATGCTAAGGATCTTTAGTGAATACAAGAGAAGGAATTAGCTCATCTACACACACATGAGCAAAAGAAGATCAAAGTTTCATGAATCAATGGGAAAGTTTTCCGCATCTCCATTTGTAAATCCTAGTCACTAAGTGTGTTGAGTTGAATGTTCCAAAGGGCCTTAGGGATTGATTGATCACTTATCTATGAAATGTTTTGCACCTCCAATTCAATTGGTGTATTACGATTGATACAACAAACACAATCAACCTTGTTTGAATAGGAAATGCATCTTCATCGTGCATATTGCATTAACATAGGTCATGTCAAAAATTCATTGTCTCCACATGCATTCTGCAGATCATCATGTCATACATGTCTGCACACTGGGGGCATAACTGAAACAATCCAAAAAATTGTATAAAGTCTTGAAAAATATCCCAAAAATTGTATAAAGTCCTAAAAAAATCCAAGAAATCGTATAAAGTCCTGAAAAAATCCAAAAAATCATATAAAGCCCTGAAAAAATCCTAAAAATCCTAAAACAATCCTTCAAAAATCCAAAAAATCATATAACGTCCTTCGAAAATATCCAAAAACATTGAAAAACTCAAAATACCAAAAACAGTGAAAAACATTCAAATACGATCCTGGAAAAATCCAAAAACATCAAAAAAGCTCTTGAAAAGGAACTAAAAATCGAAAATCAATCAAAAAGCTTGCAATAAAATGTCTTTTGAGAAACAAATACCTTACCAGATATCTAGCAAACGCTTCGCACAAGGTCAACAAAGGATACAACTATCCATTCAAACATCTGCAATCAATTGATCAAACAGTCTTATCAATCGTATCATATCCATATCAAAGTGTTCATTATCTTGTCTTAAACAAAAGAGGATACACTTGAAAATAGATAGGTCAGTCTTAAATGAGGTCCACAACTTTTTGAGATCGGACATTATCAACCATCACATCAAGCAACTGAGAACGAAGGCACAAGGTCAATATAGTTGCTGAATTTTGTCTGGGTCAGTCTTTATCTTTTATCATTTGGCAACATATTATGTTCCTATGCTACTTAGGGATGTCCACAAGTGACTAGAGGAGCCATGATGGGCATTATCTTCTTCTTTGTTTGCTGTTTGTGGTGTGAACCGATGAAATTATAGGGAAATTTCTCTAGTGGGTGTCTGTGATAGGAGCATTCAGCTATTGGATGCCACACATACCTCGACCCCTAGTGTAATTCCCATAATGGAGGGTTCACTCCTTGTCTGTTATGTGTTTGTTTCTACAATCAGATATCTTGCATCTTGGTTTCTTATACTCTGATGTGCTAAGCTTCATTGTTTAATAATAAGGCTCAATGATGAATATACGTTGCACAAATAAAATATGTGACACAAGTTTGTGATTCTTTCAATTTCATTCTCATCTCATGTGTTTTTGGATAGTTTGTTGATTTCTCATCTTCTCTCTAAATCACATTCTTTCTAACATTCTTTCTATCATCAATCTCTTCTCTCTATTATCTTACTAGCATTCCTTCATGGTGCATCCGAGTTAAAAATTTGTTCTGGCATTATCATACAAAAACAAAAATAGATTCCATTGCATTCAAATAGATTCCATTGCAGTCAAATAGATTCCATTACATTCAAATAGATTCCATTGCCGTCAAATAGATACCATTGCATTCATAAACATTTGTTAATATGCATTCATATAGATACAATTGCATTCATTAGCATCATTGATACATACATATAAAAACCATTGCATTTGTGAATCATATAGAATCAAATAGATATACATCATATAACTCATAGCATCATATAAGCATACATATAAATCAAAACATAAATAGATTGCTGCCAAAAACTGCATATGATATATATAACTCAAAAATAATAATGTGTACAAATATAATAAACAAGCCCGAAGGCTCAGATAACATGATAAAAAATGTCTCAACCAAAACTGCCTCTGTTAGCAAGTGGATCCTATCCACTAGATCTTGTCCCAGGATGTTGAGGTGGTCCCATAACACCACCACTACTAGTCCATGAAGAAGTAGATTGACTTGATATCCTCTCCATGAAGGAACTATGACTAGGCTCTCTCTGACCCTCAGGGATAGCTCTCTCATAAGCTTGTCGATAATAAATAGCCTCCTGTGCAGCAACAAAATATATATCTGCCTAGTCGCGTGCCTCTATCACTGGTCCGAATAGCTAATCATATGCATCCATGGTGATCTGAGCTCTTCTAACTGCATCATCTCTCTCCCTCTGGAGATGATCCCTCTCAATCTCTAAAGCACCGTAGTCTGCATGGTAGACCTCTCGCTCGACATCTCATCTAGTGACCTCCTCCTCTAAACTCTGAATCCATGCTCTAAGAATTTGCGGATTGTCCTCATCGCCCACCTATCCTCTCCCACCCTCTGCAACAGGAACGTTCTCTAGCTCCGGAATATCATCATCATCATCATCTCCATCCTCACTGCTCGATGACTCTGAAGAATCATCGCTATCCCCACTGCTGAGAGACTCGGTGTCCCCACCAATGTCAACATCCTCATCTCCACCTCCCTCATCTCCTATCTCATCATCTCCCTCCTCATCTCCACCCTCCGCTCCTCCACCACCCCCCTCTCCTCTGCTGGCTCTCTCCCCCAACTCTAGCCTCAATCTCAGTCTAGGATGATGAATCTGTTGTGCTGTAATCGGAACATCAGGATCAGTAAGTGGAATCAGCCTATGTCTGGCAAACCATGCATCATACTCTGGCGTAGTCCCTGGATCCGCTGCACCTCTACCCCAACCCCAGAGTAACGGCTGAAGAGCATCAAACTTAGCAGAAGCAACATGCGGTTGTATGCACACCCCCCAATCAGATACCTCCCGAGATACACGAGAAAAGTAAGCAGTAACAACTGGTGTCACCTGTACCTCTCCAAACTGTCTCAATACCCGACCTGGGAGATACATCTCTATAATCCATTGCATCTCAAAATTCCTACCGATCAAATACCTCTATTATCAACAAAAAGGCAAGTGTACTACATCCACCCAACTAGGGAAATCTAAGTATGGTCTCCAAATAAAATGTTGTAGTATGTCAAACTGATGTCTCCAATACAAGGTGTTACCTGAACCCTTGTGTCTGATACCTGATGTGTACCTAAAAGCATACGGCTCACTAGGCTGCAAATCAGCATGAATGATAGGTCTCGAAATAGAAATATTCTCCCATTCCCAAGTTTGGAGTAGTGTCACACCACAACTGATAGACCGATATCCAAGATATACAATCCCATGCATCTGATAATACAACATGGCTAGTAGACATGGACCCCACACATATACTCATCCATGAACAATCATATCATGGAGCACTCTGCCCCAACCCACTCGAAATCTATGACCTCGTCTGTCAGGTATCAACAAACCGCCAACAACACTGCATAGTACAATAGTCATGTCATCATAATCTAACTAGGCCCAAGGGATGTCATATCGGCCATTGATCTGCAAGTCCTGTATCTCACACTCAAAAAGTGCACACAATCCAACAATGCCATCGTCATGGTCGTATGCAACTCTCACCATGAATCAAAATACAAAGTATACGCTATACGTCCTCTAAGGTAATGGATGTCTCCCCAGTCGGAAGATGGAATGAACAAGTCTCAAAATGCCACCGCTCTATCAAAGCTGTAATCATGGCCCTGTTGGTCGTAACCTCTAGTAAGTGTAATACATGGTATAAACCAAGTTGTTGGATATGCTCAATCTCCTCATCATGTAAGTCAACATGAAGATCAAGTCTAGTGGGTCTGCTCTGTTGACAGTATAGCACTCTAATATTCTCCTACAAAGAGAAAATGTTGAAAATGTCAGATATCAAATCACGAAAAAACTAAAAAATTTTAGACGCATGACAAAAATTTACACATACAACAAATGCATGATAGTTACTACTAATGCGGCACACTTATAGCTTTTGTGTGACATTTAGAGCTAATGCGTAATGATATGAGCGCATGCGTAACACTAAACACTTATGCGTGGTGATATGAATGAATGTGGTACATTATACACTTATGTGTAATGCCATGAGCTATTGCGTAACAGTTAGGGCGTTTGCAGTACAGTTAAGGTGAATGTGTGAAAATCGATATGCTAATGCGTGATGCAAAGGAAAATTGATCACTGGAAATTGTTATGACCAATAGTGAAAAATAGGCAAAAAATCAAGAAAAATTGGAAAAATACCATGCCGCTAGTGCCAAGAGGTCTCTGATATGAACGTACTTGGTCAGACAGGTGCAATCGAGCTCTATAACCAGCCATGATGATCAAATACTTGAAAGAAAGCACAAGATTTGCAGAGAAAATAAAGAACTTACCAAATACCAAATGAGCAAATGAAAACCTAAAATCTCTATTTATAGCTCAAAATTAGGGTTTTTTGACACCTCGACGCCCATGGTCCCCGACAGCTTCAAACTACTTGTAGCCTACTCGAATAATCTCGAAATCACATGAAACTTCACACGATTGCTTGTTACACTGATATCGAAAACATGGTCTCAATTTTTGAATTTTTTCACCACCTTTTCTGAGGGGGCATATTTACACTATATAGTGGTACCAAGGCATACTGGGGCAGAATTTTTCATTTTCTTTGAAACAATATCGTTCCGACATTGTCTCAAAGAGGGGCAAATGTAGACACCTAAAAATGTCTCATTGGTCATGTACTAATTATTCCTCTAATTGATTAAATAATTCTTTAATTATTTAATTAAGTTAATTAATCTTATTCTTCTAATTTTGTATTTCCTCATCATCTTACTAATTATTTTATTTCCTATTCTATCATCATTTAATCATTTTAATCATTTTCTAAATATTAATTAAATATTTATTATTTAATTAATTATGATTAATTCCCCAATTTAAATAATCTTTATTATTTAAATAAATTAGTAATTATTCAATTTCTATCTCTTTATTCAACTACTTATTTAACCCTTTTCTAAATAGTTTCTTTAAATTATTAAATTAACTAATTAATTCTTCTAGTCACATGTGCATGCTTTCACAAATTAAATTGAAAATCAAAGTCAAGTTCTAAATATATTCAAATACTAAATTGAATTAAATGAATTCAATTATTTGAATAAATATCATGCACAGATTAAATTGAAAATCTAAGTCAAAGTGCAAGCACATGCTAAATTAATTAATTTAATCAATTAATTAATTAAATAATTTATCTCTATAGTCTCTATTTCCATCTTCTAGTTCTCTTTTTCATCTTCTTTATTTCTTCCAATCATTCTTTTTCTTCTTTCAGTTAGGTCTTTCTCAATCAGTTGACTCAATTAATCTATTCAATCTATTCCATTTCACCTCCAAGTCAGCAGTTCAACTATCAATCAGCATGTGAGCTCACCTGAGTTCCACCTCTTGATCAATCTGTTCCACATTTCAATCAATCTCATCCAAAAATCTATAAATTGAGCATTAAAACCTCAAAAAGTCCTCTAGATCATGAACTTTGAATCTTTGTGTCAATTGCAGGTTGCTAGGGCAATATCTAAGAGCCATCATACCACAGAGAGAAGAAGAACAATGGAAGCTATGATGCATAATAGGGAGTTTCATATTGCATAATTAAATTCCACTTTGCATCTATTTCATTGGTTTTATGTTTGAATTGCTTAGATAGTTAAGGATTCGTGATCGTCCTTATTTCCTATTTAACAATGGTGTATTTGAGCATGCTACACCTTTGATGTAGATATTCATTCTGTCACTCCAGATTCTGTAGTTATCCTTTGTGAACTTAGTACCCTCCTTCTTCGTCATCTCAGATCTTTACCTCAAGTGGTTAAGCTTCTGCACAAAGAGGACCTAGTTCTCTGATACCAATTATTATTATGAGTATCTGGTTACTATTGAGAGGGGGGGTGAATCAGTAGTAAAACAATTCCGCACTACTTCAAAAAATTGTACCGGTAACTACTCAAACAATATTCTTAAGTAGATTTACCAAACCATTCACTCAAGTGTTCATAATTATGCAAACAATGTAAAGATATCAAATGCTCAAATCAACAATGAAACCACCATATGAACACAGATATTTTTCGTGTGGAAACCCAAATGGGAAAAACCATGGTGGGAATTAGCACCCACAAAATATTTGTGCTCTTTCAGAATGTACTCAGCTATAGGCCTAGCCCAGTTAAGAGCTTACAATATGCCTGGTTAAGAGAAGACCCTATTAGGAGTCACCTAGTGAAGGTATTTTACCATAGCCATGTTAGGAGCTTTGCCCTGTTAGGAATAACCTTGTTAGAGGATTTCAAAATCAAATTAATGAGCCACCCGGTGAAAGGATTTACAATATAAGACCTATTAGGATCTATCTGGTTAAGGGATTTGAAACTGTTGTAACTACTAGGGAACAATAGGGCAAATGATATGATCTCAACACTCCCTTGCTTGCTAGTAAATACCATTTTCAACACAACTCTACTACACACGTGCAAATACTTCAATCTTGTTCGACAACACCTTCTCAAATCACCAACACAAAATCTCTTCTCCAACTAGCCCTAAATAAGCTTTTTAGTTAGGTCGGCTAGATAACCCTAACTATATTCAAAATACAATGAATTTACATTTAGATCATTACAGATCATTACAAATCATTACAACAAATTTCTAGATGCTTTCCACCATTAAATGATGATCGCACATCACTGCACATCGATTTGATAAGCAATCAAACCCTTGTCATATTTTACTAACCAGTTTGTTGTTTCCCAAGAAATCTAATCCATGTATGCACTCAAACAAAATCTTATCATTACACATGTATTCTAACACGTCATCACTAAGTTATGAACATGATAAGATCCACCACCAAACCTTAAATCATTATCAGTTAAAGATGTGTTACCGGTATACATTATTCTTCACAGAGTTTATGACAGTTAATCATAACCCACTCAATACTCTGAATCTGTTGATGCAGTTTGGAACAAAGGTGCATGTTCTTGTCTTCAACACTCCTATAAAACCACAATGTCTAACTCTTCACCAATTGTCTATACCAGTCTCTTGATCATCGCTTTGTTCTTGTTTACCGATTTACAACAACTTAGTAGTTTTGTTGTCTAACACATTCCTCTACCAGTTAGGCTATACGGGTAGGCCTAGATGACTTAGATGATTAAGAAATCATGGTTTCCATCAATGACAACACAAATAAAGTCATCAAACAACTTACACCTATATCATCATCATCTAGCCAACAATCTTCATCAACTTTATCGGTCATCTTCATCTCATCAACATCTCCATATGCCAACAATCTCCCCATCATTATCTTCATCAGTTATGCCAACAATATAAAATGAGCCATCTTTGAGAATCTATCCACTACCATAAATATAGAATCATTCCCTCTCCATCTTTTAGGCAACCCCAGTATGAAATCCATGCTTATATCCTCCCAAGGTCTCTCTGGTACTATCAAAGGCTTATACAATCCCACATTATGACTACTACCTTTTGCAACTTAACAAACTCTACAACTTTGCACATATTTCCTAACATCCTTATGAATTTGAGGCCAAAAGTGATGCTCACTCACCAATGCTATTATTTTATCAACATCAAAGTGCTCGACTAATCCTCCATTATGTTTCTCCTTTATCAAATTCTCCCTCATAGAGCTCTTAGGTATGCACAACTGAACTCCTCTAAATAACAACCCATCTTGAATGAAGTAATCCAACCACTTGCTTCTGTCTACCATAACCGGTTCTCTACATGCTCTCCAAGGTTCTGCAAAAGTTGGGTCATCATCATACAAGGTCTTCAACTCCTCAAATCCTAGTACTGTCACTCTCATCTCTATCAGCAAATTCCTTCTTCTACTCAATGCATCAACAAATTTGTTAGATTTTCCACTTCTATGCTTCAACACAAAGGTGTAACTCTGCAAAAATTCTACCCATCTCATATGTCTTTGATTCAACTTACTCTGGCTGTTCAAATACTACAAGGCTTGATGATCAGTATACAACACAAACTCCTTAGGAAATAGGTAATGTCTCCACTTCTTCAAGGCTTGAACTATGGCATAAAATTCTTGATCATACACTGAATATCTCTTCTAGGCATCATTCAACTTCTCACTGAAATAAGCTACTGCTCTCCTTTCTTGACTCAATATGGCTCCAATTGCAGTTCCACTTGCATCACAATCTACTTGAAATACTTTGTTGAAATCGAGTAAAGCTAACACTGGCTACTTAGTCACTTTTTGCTTCAACAATTTAAAACTTTTGTTTTCTCTGGGGGTCCACTCGAACTCCTTCCTATCTCCCCTCATTGTCTCAGTCATAGGGTTACAAATTTAACTAAATGTTTTGATGAACTTCCAGTAGAAACTAGCCAATCCATGAAATGATCTTACCTCTCCAATGCTTTCCGATGTAGGCCATTCAACAATTTCTTTTACTTTCTCAGTGTCCATCTTCAAACCATCCTCAGATATCACAAATCCCAAATAGAATAACTCTTCCTTCATGAAAGTACACTTCTTAAGATTTATCAGCAACTTTTCTTCTCTCAACCTCTGCAAAAATTGTCTTAAATGCAACAAATGCTTCTCTTTTGTCTTACTGAAAATCAGAATGTCATCCAAATATACAATAACAAACTTACCCAAGAATTTCTTCAATACCTCATTCATCAGCCTCATGAAAGTACTCGGTGCATTAGTTAACCCAAAAGGCATCACCAACCATTCATAAAGTCCTTCATTTGTCTTGAACGTTGTCTTTCACTCATCTCCTTCTTTGATCCTGATTTGATGATATCCACTCTTCAAGTCTATCTTTGTGAAGTATTTGGCTCTACTCAAACAATCCATTATGTCATCCATCCTAGGCAAAGGAAACCAGTATTTTACTATGATCTTGTTTATTGCTCTGGAATTGGCACACATCCTCCATTCTCCATTCTTCTTAGGTGCTAATACTACTGGTACTGCACAAGGACTCATACTTTCTCTGATCAAACCTTTCTTTAACAATTCTTGCACTTGTCTATTCAACTCTTCATTCTCTACCAATGTCATTTGGTGTGCATCTTTGTTATGCAAACTAGCTCTGGGAACTAGGTCCATGCAATGACCGATACTTCTCATAGGTGGTAATCCATTAGGCACATTATTTGAAATGATGTCTTCATACTCTGACAGTAACTTCTTTATCTCTTCCTGTTGTTCTTCTTCATGCTCCAAATTCTCAGTCTTCTTAGGAACTAAGGCAAAACACACATTCTCATGTCCCATTCCATCCACCAAATAGATTCTAGCATTCATACAAACTTCACTCTTCAAAGGCTCCTCCAAGGGCAACAAGGTTTGCTTCATCCCATTGGCCACAATAGTATATATATTCTTTCTCCCAACATGTATTTCCTGTCTATCAAACTGCCAGGGTCTACCCAACAAAAGGTGACAAATATCTATAGGCATAATATCACACAAGACTTCATCATGATAATTCCCAATTTTCAATTTCACCAAATATTGCTCACTTACTAACAACTTATGATCGTCCTGAATCTATGCTATCTGATAAGGCTTTAGATATTTCAATCTTTTCAACTTCAACTTATTCACCATCTCTCTGGAAATAAGAATATCTGAACTACCACTATCAATAACAACTTTACAACACTTACTAGATACCTTGCATGTGGTCTTGAAAAAAATTCTCCTCTGCAAGGGCTCCTCATCTTCTCCAGTATGACACAAAGCTCTCCTCATCATCACCAGTTCTCCATCTTCTAGTTTATTAGTTGATCTAGTGGGGATTTCTTCCACCACTGATGTTCTCCTGGTATTCTCTACCTTCTTACACTCGAAATCGTGATGTCCTTCTCCTCCACTCCTAAAGCAAGTTCCTCTAACACTCTCTTGTCTTATCTTCTGTCATCTTTTCCAAAATTCTCATTCCGGTAACCATCAGATTCTCTTCTCCGGTAGAAATTTCTATCATCCTTCCAGTATGAATTACCTTCTTTTCTTACTTCCTTGTCCTTATTCTGATTCATACAGGTGCCTCTTCCTCTGGTATATCCTCTTCCTCCTTGAAATCTTCCTCCAAAAGACCTTCCACCTCTACCTCTTTGTCTCTTCTCATGTCTTTTGTTCAACTTCTCTTCTACTTTCAGGGCATATTGGTAAGATTCTTCAACACTCTGAAATTTTATCAAACTGAGTTCATCTTGTATAGACATCTGCAATCCATTCAAATATCTTGCAACTTGTTCAACCTCATCATCAACATGTCCAGATCTGATATTCAACTTGTAAAATTCTTTGGTGTACTCATTCACACTAGATTCCTTCTATTTCAAATCTTGTAACTTCCATAACAGATTTAGTTGACAATCAGCTGGCATAAATTTTGATTTTAACTTAGCAACCATTTGATCCCATTTTTTGATATTCTCTTTACCTCTTCTCTATCTATCAACTTGCAAATGCTCCCACCAAAGAGATGCATGACCTTTCAACCGGGTGCAGACATACTTCACCTTCCTTTCCTCTGCAGTGTTCTCAAAATCAAAATATTCTCCCTTCGAGATCCAATCCATCAATTCATCTGAATCCAAATTTTCATCATATTTTGGTGGGGTAAAATGAGGTTTAGTATTCGCCCTACTCAAAACCCTCAAAAACCTTTCTTCATCCTGATCAATCACCGGTGGGTTTACTTGTTATGTGGGGGCTTCTTCTCCTTATTCCTCACTCACATCTTCAATATGTTAGCCTCTTCTCTAGGCTGTCTCAACAGCTTCCAACCGGGCTACAATTCCTTGCAACATTTCCATCACAGCAAGGTCTGTATTCTCATGCACTCCACCATTCCTATTTCCTCTTCACACCATCTTCACGCCATTCCTCTACAACTGGAGGTTGGATCCACAGTCTACCACCCTACAACAAAATTCTTAGGACAACACAATCTACGGAATGAAATATCACTCTAATACCACTTGGTGTAGTCATCGATTAGGAAGGACCTCAAAGAGATCAATCTGGACTGATCAGCAAGAGTAAACACAATGGAAACACAAGGATATGATGTAGGCAATGTAGAACTGAATCAATTAAATCATGGAAACTAATTACATGCAATCGGTAACATCTAGGATACAAGATTAGACTCACTGGCCTACTACAAACATGCTCAATTATAGAACAAGTCATGAACGAGTCCTCAAAACTCTTGATCTATTAGGATTCCCACAGATACTGAGAGGGGGGTGTGAATCAGTATCTAACCGATATGAGCAATTTCTTAACTTAAAACATGCAAAACATATTAATACTATGTATCGGTAAAGAGAAAGTAATGTAATGAACAGAGATAATAACAACCACATGAAAAGCACACCATAGCACAATATTTTAGCGAGGAAACCCGGTGTGGGAAAAACCTTGGTGGGATTTGTGACCCACAATATTCACTTATTGGCCAATAAGAGAAAAAATTTGTTACAAGAGGGGCCTGCACATGCAGGAAGGCCAAGTGCCTAGAGCTCACTGCTCAAATACAAAATAGGAAGTCTCATTGACTTACAAAATGGATTATATAAATCCAGGGTCTTGTACTGCTTCAAGATAGCATCTATAATGCTAGATCCAGTACCGGTTTCTGCTCTGCTTCTTACATAAACCCTTAACCTATAATTCGCACAATAGGTCTGCCTTTTTCTCCTAATTACATACCTCCATCCTATTTTAAATGTTCTACAATGATCTCTTATATATATGAGTCATTTAACAATGTTACCAAGTTGGCTTATAATGATTTTACAATAATAAACAAAATATATTACAACAAAAATTCTGTCGGTCTTTGTACCAGTATGCTTCCTTTCACTACCGGTGTCGGTGGTCTGAGTGCCAGTGTAGAGTCTGATCTTGCTAATGCCAGTGGAATGCCTTGCCGGTGTCATAGGATTGTAAGGTTTCCATGAATGACAAAACCTTCAATCACCTACAATGTCTCATTGCATTGTGCATTTGCCAACAATCTCCCCCTTTGGCATTGATGGCAACACTCATGAGAAAATTAAAAAGTGTAGTCCAAAAATATGTTACAAAAAATGTGTGAACTCCCCCTGAGAAGATGAATCTTTTGCTGATTATTTTCTCATTTCCACTACTCCCCCTTTGGCATCAATGACAAAGGTTGTCAAAGTGTCAATAGAGTGTGGTTTCTTGTCTCAACCTTGCAACCAGGTGGTTACAATTTGAAAAAGATCCGCCAAAACCAAATTTATGCTTTCAAGAAACTTTTTATTGTCTTTTATTGCTGCCTCTGTTCTTTGAACTGTACTAGTGAGGTGCTGCATTTGCTCTGCTGGTGTTTTTTGTCCTTGTACTAATGCCTCAGATATTTCTTTCCTTAAAGATGCTAGGTAGTCCAGTTTTGGACTTAGTCTCCATCTAAGATCCCATGCCTTACTTTTTATACTTTCCTTTTATATTTCTAACTTTAGTAACTCTTCCTCAAAACTTGTTATCTTTTGCTCAAAAAATGATAATGAATCAGATGAATTAATAAAATTGTCAGCTAGCTTATTAATTTCCTCCTATATCTTGCTTATTTTCCTGTCAATGTCAATTATCAAAAAGTTTGTCTTGCAGGTATCTTTGTACAAAGTTTTGAATTCCTTAAGTGTGTTGCACAGTTCCGGTAGAAGTGTGTCAAATTCCCTTGTACACTTATTTATTTGATCCTCAAAGAATTTATGTTTTTCTTTTTCTAACTTCTCTTTGAATGCATCTTCCTTTATTTGTTCAACTGTCACTGTGTTGTCAGTAATATACTTAGACAAAGTGTCAAGTTGACTCAATGAATCCTTATTATCTACATTGCATTTTGGAGCTATCATCTTCAAAATTGGAATTGTGTCATCTATAGCTTTATAAGCCTGTGAACTACAATCTGTTATTTTCTTTAAAGAATCTAAAAGAACTTCAGTTACATTAGTGATTTTGACTCCATTTTACTTCAATAAGCATTCAAACATTCGAAGAGCATGAAATTTCCAGAGCTAAGCCATTTCGAGCAAAGAAGCAAGGCATTTCAGCAATCAATCTTTCCAAAGGCAGAAAAAGGTATTTATAATCATGGCATCCTCTTCTGTACCTGAATTCATAGCAAACCCTACTGTAGTGGAAGTAATCAAGCGCCCTAGGCCAGTATTTTAGTTAGTTCCCGAGATAGCAAAGAAGGATGATAATGTTGGTGCTTTTTCCCAAATTCCCAAAGGAGTAGTTTATGCAGAAGACCCTAGAATTTATATCCATTGCAATATAGAAAAATTGGGAGATGAATAAATTAAGAACATGTACAAGAATGTTATCTGTGATGATTCCGGTAATGTAAAACCTAAACACCAAATTATTCAAACCCTAGGATTCACTAAAATCCTCGGCATTCCGGATTTTCCCAACGACATTATTAGGATAGTATTGAGCAGGGTACATGGTGAATTCTTTTGGCTAGATTCGGTTCATAAAATTACCAAGGAAGCTATGAAAGTTGTGACAGGGTTACCCTCCACTAGTAACAGACTAGACAAGACAAAGGTCTCAAATGACCTGGTAATGAACCTAACAAGTGCAACATCTAGCAAAAGATCCTTGAGGGTTAATGATGTGATTGACATAAATGTGAGATTTATTAGCATGATTTTAGGATACAAAACCACACATGCAAACCGACTGAACTCAATTTCCAGCTTATGCATAAAATGTGCACATGATATGGTTAATGAGAATGTGAAAATTAATGTACATGAATGGCTAAAGGATGAATTGATTGATAATCGAGGAAAGATCAAGAAGGATAAGAAAGGGACATTTATATTTGGCAATTTACTTGTATGTCTAATGCTACATATAACAAAATAAGTTCCCGGTATAGGTAACAAAAACCTTGGATTTGACATACCGGTAGGGAAACAGTTATCTGACTTATTAAACAACATGAGTGAAAACAAAGAGAAGAATATTAATGAGTATTTTCAAGCATTTAAGGCCAGAATGAACACAAGAGTCAGACTATCAGAGGAAGTTGTGAATAAATACAAAGATGATATATGTTTTGTGATTAAGAAGGATGAGATCTGGATGGAAGTAGTTGTCCCAAGAACAATTTGGGTTACTGAAATGGGCTATGAGACAAATGACCACATCATTGAGACATATGCAAAAGCCCTTCTGGAAGCACCCAAGGAACCTAAGGAAGAAATATTTGGCAGTGCAAAAACCATTGAAAGTCAAAGTCAATCCAAGAAGAGAGTGAAGAAAGTAGAAGCAACTGTGAGGAGAGGTTCAAGACAGGCTAAGGATATCAAAGAAGATGTACTAAAACAAACTGGTATCACTGAAGATGAGTTGGAGGCACTACAACCTAAAACTCACCTTTCACCGGTAGCCACTTCTTCAGAGAGTGATATGCCTGCAGCATTTAAAAGATTTGTAAGGAAAAGAGAAACTTCACCTAGAAGAACTAGGCAAAAACAACAGGCAGTGAGGTCTTTGGTCAAGAAGACAACTCCTAAGAAGAAGAAGCTGACACCAAAGAAAAAGACTCAACAAAATATTGCTCTGATTGATAGACTGTTAGATGAAATCATAGAAGAAGGAAAACTCAAAAACATCAACAAACTGTATGACTCACTATCAATTGATGATAAAGAAAAGGTTGAAAATAGTGTTATTTTACACTTGGATATCTACAAGAAGTTCTTGATGCAAGTTGTAGATGAACTACCAGATGAACTATTCAAGAGACTGGAAGCAAGAAGACAAGCTATGGTAGAGCTTGACAAGAAAATAAAAATTGAAAAATTACTTGTTGTTCACCCAGTTAACTCACCAAAGGAAATAGATGATCTAATTGCAGAAGCTAATCAGTCAGTATTCTCTACTGCACACCGGCATATTGCACTAATGGTTGGAAGAATAAATGAGGTTGCAGAGGAAATTGCAAATGCATGGGATATATTCCTTGTAGAATAGGAAAAACAGGAAGAGTATAGAAACCCCAAGCCAATCAAGGTATATCAGAAGGACAAAGATAAAGTAAAAGGAAAGGTTGGTGGACCTCCAAGCATCAAAATAAGAGATAATTTATCCCCATTGCCTCTTGTTAATCCACCGGTAGCAACAACTGAAGATCAACTGGCTGATGAGAGTATGGATGTATCACAAGAGGATACAAATCCTAATTTTGAGGTACTATATACAGTAGATGTTGATACTCAAAAAGTCAACATTGTAGTAGACAAGGACACAACTGGTATGACAGATATGGCTAGTAAGCCACCGGTAAATAATAACACTGATAACACATAAGAAAAACCGGCAGATGATAACAAAAGGCAATAGGCAGAAACACAAACAGATCAACAAACAGAGCAACAGGCTCCAGAACAACAACAAGGTAATGCAGAATCAGTGCCACCAGCAACAGGTGAACAAGGAAAACCATTACTTAAGGAAATGGAAACACAAACTTACCTACCAAAGGTCACTACAAGCAAGGTTATTTCCCCCATCGACGGAATTCAGAATGTTGGTTCCTCCTCTACAGGATTTAAATCAACTAATGTAATTGAAGTTCTTTTAGATTCTTTAAAGAAAATAACAGATTGTAGTTCACAAGCTGTAGCGTCGTAAATTGTACGCACTTGCTAGGGTGGTACAATTTCACACCTAGTTTAGCACCCGCCTTGGCGCATTTTGCATTTTGCATTACATTTCCCCTTTAGCACTTAATTAATTAAATTAATTAGGTCTAAGGTTCTATTTTATCATCTCCCATATCATAAAGTTGGGCCCTTTCATTAAAGTGTTCCCTTTTCATTTTATTCCTCCTATACATCATTTAATCAAAAACCCTAATTAGGTCCTATTTTGAACTTGGGGGCTTGATTTCGGGGGTCAAAACATCTTGAAATCACCTGTAACTTCGGGATTCTCTCTAAAATCATCATATCCGACAGTCCTGAAAATTTGGTGAAAAGTTGTCGGGACCATGGCACCCGGAGTGCAACATGGTCCCGGACATTTTTCCCGAAATTTTTGGAGCGCGATCCAATCATAAAATAAAGCTTAACCCCAAGAAATTGGCGGGAGATTCAATCTCTAGGTCGGCCTAAAGTTGGAATTAAGACCTAGGGTTTCATATATAAGAGCTCTCTTTCTTCATTTGAAGGGATCGGATTTTTGGCTTTGAGGAACCTCATATGCAGCGAAAGAGTAGATCTTTGAAGACTTCAACAACATTCAACATCCTTCTATCAAGCATTTATCAATTTCATTCATCCATTTAGGGCTTGGAAGACATTGAAGAACAATAGGAGATTATCGACTGAAGATTGGCTTGTACTCCTCCCTTGAGGGTTGGGTATGATTTCATGTTGTTTTCATGTCTTTGCATAAGCTTCAACATATCCTTTATTCATGCTTTAGATCACTTTGCATCTTGATTTAGAGCATTTACATTATCATTTATGAGCAATTAGGGTTTACTTTCTAGGTTGCTCTAGTTTGCTTACTTGCATCTTAGGACCTTGCACACACACTAGGTCTGCACACACAATACATTTTACAATACAACTTGGCTATTCGTGGAGGTGGAAATCACCGAAGTGGGGTTTGACTAAGGCAAAACCCTATATAGCCGCCCAAACATCTTTTCAGATATAAGTGCAGGTTTCGGGACTCGAACGACGCCGCAGGTTGCAGATCCGAGAATAGCAGGTCGAGACAGCACTCCGCACCAAATTTCAGAGCAAAAGACCAGGACAGGGGCGTGGGACACCCTGGTCCTGCCAGGAAAGGGGCGCTGGGCACCCTGGTCCCTGGGACAGGGGCGCTGGGCGCCCTGGTCCTCCTGACAGACAGCATTTTCAGCATTTTTGACAGCTTTTCCAGAGTGCAAAAACAACAGTTTTCGGAGCAGTTTCAAGGGCAGAATTAGGACAGTGGCGCCCGCGCCCCCATCCCGAACATTTTCAGTCAGATTTTAACTCCGGGTACGCATTTGCATTCTTGTCTTGTCCTTGTGTTTACAACTTTCCATTATTTAAGTTCAATTCTGCAATCTTGTTATTAGTTCATACTTGCACTTTGGGGTTAGGGATTGAACTTGCATCATTTTATCTTTCAATTACAACAAAGGAATAGAAATCCTAATAGGTAGCTCGTGGCTCTCTCTTCCACAAGAAGAAGTAGCCAATTGTGTGATACCTCTAGGCTCTTTCGTATTCCACAAGTGTGTGGTTGAAAGTGAGATTAGGGCATGTTTGCCTAGTGTCACTTTTTCTCCTACACACAAGCTTATAAAGCTATATATGACACAATCAACAAAAGACTCATCTGCTCAGGGGGAGTTCACACATTTTTGGTAACATGATCTAGCTTTTATGTTCTATATTTTCTTTGATCTACATTCTAATGCTCAACTAAAATGATTTGTATGATCCAAGGGGATCCAGTCAACCCAAAAAGGGATCAAATGCCAAAGAACAAGACCTAACATGTAAAAACAATAAGGTCAACCTCCGCCAAAGAAATTCCTCTAGCAAATACAAAGGATGAAGTGTAGATCAAAGGGAAGGTCGGTCACACACCAAGGAACATCAGAATCAATGCTCAAGGCTCCACAAGCTACAGAAGGGATCCGATAGGTTACTAATGCAAATAGGTCTAGGCAACCGGTACCAAAAAACTATCTCAGAAACTAGAATCGAAAACTGGCTAGAAAATGATCCAAATGATCTGCGGTTTAGGAATAATGAATATGATCAAGTCCTAAACAAAAATCCAACTCCTCAAGATACCATGAGCCAATGCCAGAAAATGCAAAATGAAATGCTAAAATTGTAAAACAGAAAGTGAAATAGAAAGGAAATATTTCTGGTTGATGCAAGATTGCCAAGAATCGGGGATGCTCTTGCATCATTTTCAGAGTTGGACTTTGATGGTGATAGGTACATAGGTTGTTCTCAGTTTGAGGACATGATTTGGACATGGTTTAAGAATTTGAGTTTCATGTGGGTGATAGCTGAGTGCAGGTACAACGATGGTTATGCTTATGGTGTCATGGGTATGCAGATACATGTTTTACATTGACATGACATAGTCATGTTTGTGTTGATTTGGTTTGATGTTAGAAAGTTGTTTTAAGTAGTCACCAGTGAGGAGGGACCTCAAAGAGATCAATCTGGATGAGTCAGCAAGAGTAACGCAATGGAAACACAAAGATATGATGAAGGCAATGCAGAACAAATTGTATTATAACATCAAAATTGATTACAACCAACCGGGTTACAACATAACTGGCTCACAAGAACATACTCAAAATACATAATAGGCCACAAGTGGGACCTTTAATCTTAAGATCTATCTTCTATGCACAGTCTCTCTACTTAATTCTTTGATTGGTTACATTCTAATGCACAATTACAATTATATATATGATTTGAGGGATCCGGTCGGCCCAAAAAGGAAAAAAACCCGAAGAACAAGACCTAACGTGTAAAATCAACAAGGTCGACCTCCACCAAGAGATTCCTCCAGAAAATAAAAAGGATGAAGTGTAGATCACGGGAAAAGGTTGGCAACATGCCAAAGTTCATCAAAATCAATACCCAAGGCTCTGCAAGCTTCAAAAGGGGTTTTGGTAGATCACCAAAATAGGTCTAGGCAACCGGTAACAAGAATTATCAACAAGTAACAGGAAACTATCAAGGAAATCGATAGCGATATATTGCCGGAAAATGATCCAAATGCGATGCAATTTGGAAATAAGAAAGATGATCAAGTCTTCAAGTAGAATTCAACTCCACAGGATCCGGTGATCCAAAACTGGGACACACAGAAAGAAAAGCTAAAATTGCAAACATAAAACAAAACAAAAAGGATTTTTTTTGGTTGATGCAAGATTGCTATGAACCGGGGATGCTCCAACATCATTATTCTTATCTCCTTGAAGATTATTAGGTTCCTTGACTATGGTACTTGGTTGTGGACATGATTGGAAAATCAGATCAGAATTTGATTTTGTGTTTGAGTCATGTGGTCTATAGGATTATTCTCTCTAATATCTCAGTTTGAAGTTTACTAATGTGATGATGAGTTTGTATATTCAATAATTGGATCTACGAGTTATGTGATTTGTAGGATACACAACCTATTGATTGTGGCAGGATGCCTTAGTTGTGGACTATCTATAACCACCAGGTTTGATTCATTATGGTGCATACTTGTTATTTGACCTTGTTGGTGGTCATTTTTAATTGGTATGTTTGTTTTGAGATGAGAGGATGGATGATGTTTATAGTACCTGGATAGTTGTTGTTGAGACTTGTAGCATGTGGTTTATCATGATGTCATGATAGCTTGGTTATTCATTGGTTACACTTTTAGTAGGAGGTTTTGATAGTGATGTATTGGTGGTGTAGGATTGATTCTTGATTGGTTGTTGTTGGTGGCTGTAAGTATCTTCTTGGATTGGAGTTCATGGTTTACTATTGATTACCAGTTTAGAGTTTGGCATGATACATTTCTCTTCAGACCATGTTATGTTCACTTGGAGTATGTGGTCTTCATGATATTTAAGGATGTGGACATCTTGAAGGAATCATGTTGCCCTTGGTTGAGGTGTGTTTTATGCTTTCATTTGACACGTTATCCTTGCTTGATAGGATGGTTGATATTATGTCATGATGCACTCATGATTCTAGATTTGAGGTTTGGCATGATATGATTATTTTATATGTTCATATGGAGCATGTTAGCTCCTTGGAGGGGATGTTTAGATCATGTTGTCATGTTTATGTTACCGGTTCTCGAGATTTGATCTTTGATATTGACCTTGGTGGTTCTCTTTGTATTGAGTGTATGATCATTTGCTTGATGACTTCAAGATGGTGATATGTTGCATTTGGAGTTTGGCATGGATTGATCGGTTATAGGTGCTCATGGATACATGGAGATGTAGGTGATGCTAGTATTCTCTAGTGATTAGAGATATGCGTTGGGATGGTTGGTTGTTTCAGTAGGAACACCGAGGAGCATTCACCTAGTATAGACTTGAGAGGAGATTGTTCTTAGTGTGAGTCATGATGACTTGGATAGCTTGACGAGCATTCTCATTCCCCACTCTTGGTCTACTCAATGTTTTACTACTTGAGAGTTATTGCCCATTTTTTCCTTTCAAGTGCATTATGTTTATGCTTACCTTTCATAGATATGGATCTTGAGCTATGGAAATGCTTAGTTCTAGAGGGTTCATTTTGAGAGATGTATAGCATTGGTTATCTCCTTATGCATATGGTTTGATATTATGATATCATTTTGAGGATGTTAGGAGATGGTTTGATTTATTTCCTTCATTGGGAATGGTTATTATGAGTTTGATCTTCTTGTTTATGAGAGACTTACATCCATGTTGGAATTATATGATACTTATGTTGGTTTGATCTAAGAGATTGAACATGGTTTTGGGTGTTGTTTTGGCTTCTCTTTTGGTGTGTTTCGGAGAGGATCATACTTGACACAACATTTCTTATTTGAGGTGTCGGTAGAAGGACAAGTTATGGTTTGCAAGTTGTCTCTCTTCATTCTATGTGTTCTCTCTTGTTTGGGAGGATGGTGACATATTGTGGGAGAGCATGCAGCAGTTGGGTTGCATGTGTAGATCATTTGTGATTGTTCTTGGTACTACATGTTTTGATTTACTTATCACACCTTGATATTAGCAGTTATTGGTACACGTGATATTATTTGAGCTTCATTTCAGATTTGGCATTACCCATGCAATGGGAGTTTTTGGATATGTCACGTGATATTATTTGAGCTTCATTTCAGATTTGGCATTATCCATGCAGTGGGAGTTTTGGATATGTATGTACTTTATTGATAGGTTTTTATACAAGGAGCTCGATTGTGGTTTATGGGTTGATATAATATTAGCATGAAGTTACTAATGTTGATTATACCTAGGAGGTATGGATGATTAGATTTATTGGCATGTGTTGTGGATGCCATTTCCAATCATGTGGGTTTTTATTTTATGACAATAACTTGGAGCCTTTGTTATCACATTAGATTTTATGCTTTTGTTCATGGATTGGTGCATCTTCACGTTGGCTTGTTCCTTTTCTTCTATAGGTGGCATGTTGGAGAATGAGAGGAGTTATTTCTTGAGATGGTGGTCACTTGTTTTTATTGCAAGTATCTTGATGGAGAAAGAGAGTATGGTGGAGATTCATGTGGTTACATGTATGGCTATGATGATGTATTTCATTGATTGACCCTTATGCAATGTATACAACAAGTGGGAGGATGTTGGGAAATAAGGTGTTGTACACATTGCATAATAATGTTTGTAATTGAAATATTTATTTATTATGTGATGCTTCACATGGATGTGTAACATGTAGAGATTCCCTTGGAATATTCTTGGGGCCACTTGTTGAGTTGTATTGTAACATTGGGATTTTTATATTGTATTTATTTAATATTGGGCAAAGATATTTAAAAAAGAGAAAACTTAGTACCCAATATTATTAGTGGGGTCAAGGGGGTAGTTAGCACATGATTTTGTCACATGGTTTTGTGGCACGTGGTTTTACTTTACCACTAGTTGTTTTTGTGTAAGCTTGGGTCTATATAAGCAAGCACATGTTTAGTGTTTAAGGTTGGCTGCTGCTTTTGGGCTATCATTGTATTGAGTTCCTTAGAAGATTTCATTTATGAATAATGGCATGGGATGTGTGGATTGATGCTTGGACACATGGGAATGCATTGGAGGGCTTGATGGTTTGAAGGTATTCATTGTAACTCTATGTTGCTTTATGGCTGCATAATATGATGGAGTATGGATGCTTTTGGAGGTTGGTATTTTTCCCTCATGAGGGTTTTCTTAGGATATATCTTGTGTTATATTGTGGCTTGTCTATTTTGATCTTTGAATTATGGTGATTTTGTAAGCTTGTATGCATGCTTTTCTCTCATGGGTTATATAGGAAATGGATTTTTAGAAGGTGGGTTTAAAGAATTATTTCCTAACATTAATGTACTCTCTTCTTTGGAAATTCTAAAAATAAATGTAAAAGGTATCTAGGGATGACTCTTGTACATTAATGGTAGATAATGTTTACTATTAATTTTCTAGACTAAGGAATTCTATAATTCATCGTAATATTCTCATGAGAAAAATTAATAGAGATAATAGGGTGGGGGTTCCATAGACTTTAGTTCCAAACTACATGGTGATAAATCGATAATCTTGGAAGAGTCTTGGGAAAATAGTGATGGTGAAGGTGAGTCAAAATGGATAATAATTTTAATATTTTATGTATTTTCCACTCATGAAAAAATATGTATGGGATGACAATTGAGAGGCAATTGCTTCTACATGCAGGCTAGGGAAAACCCTAATCACTTTCTTCCTATGTTTTGTATGTTCGTTTGGGAACATGTGGGGGAGTTTTTCTATGTGAGGAGTGTGGGTAGGGTTGGTTCTTTGTCTTTAAAATTTGTGTAGTTGTTTATGGGATATTTATTAGGTTTTGTGACCCCATTTTTATGTTTTTCTCCCGTTTCTCTTGGTTGCCTAGAAACCGATTTGGTGATTTTTGTTGCGTTAGACTTTTGGTCCCCCTTTGTTGTGGTTGGGGTTTAGTAAAGATTGAACACCTTTATTTGGTTGTATGTTTTTTACCATGAGGTCTTGGTTTGGTTAAGACAGAGTGAGATGCCTCCTTGAGTTTGAGGATTCATGGAGCTATGGATATTGTAGATATGCCCCTTCTTTACATGCTACTATCATGGATTCTTTAATGGAAATTTTATTTGGTGATGGTCCCTCATTTGTGAAGGGTTTCTCCAAAATTAAAAAAGTGAATTACTATTTGGAGAGATGCTAGGATCATCTTGTCTGGATAATTTAGCTGGTGATAGTCTCAGAGGATGTAGCATATTTGAGCAGTCATGCTCTCATCTCCAAATTTATGTGGCTTCAACTCTCTATGTTAGTTTTGGAATCTTGGGCTTGATGAATCTAGAACCCCAAAGGAGATATGGAGATAATGCATGGGGGCTTCATTGGCTAGGCAATATTATATCACATGCATTCATATTGGGGGGTTTAATATCCCAAAAATGAGGGTACAATATATTGCCTATCAGTGAAAATAGGGTTTTTTTTAAAATTCGGGATGGCTTCAAATAATCTTTATGGATGTTTTTACTTGCATGACAAATAGAAATAAGGAATTTGAAGATGGACCTTATTTTTACATTTAGGTTGGGCTCTTCATCAAACCTTGGCATGTGGGTTTCAACTCTACTAAGGAGCTTCCCTTGAGGTAGAGTTGAAACTCACATACGAGCTTAACTCTACCCCAAGGGAAGCTCCTATGTTGGAAGGGGGTGCATATAGGGAGGGATTCATTCCTGTTAAGCCTCGTAACAAGGGGATAAGATATAAGAGAACTATGAAGGATAGGAAAAATGATGGCATCTTCAATTAGTTTGAGGCTTTAAGTGACTTGGTTTAGAAAGAGGGGATTCTAGTTGAGCTACCCTCTGAGGTTGGGTTCATGGGAATGGTCTTGTTAGAGGAGAGAGGGAATGATAATCAAAATTTATCTATGGATGATTTATAAGATAGTCACATGGATGCATGTTTATCTTCTTGGATTCTAGATGTTTTATAACCAAGTGGGACTTTAGCTTTGAATGAGATTGGTGATTGGCAATCACGATCTCTCCTTCAGTGAAGGAAGTTTTAGATCCTAGGAAAAACAATGGTGCTTCTCAGATATTGGGCTTGTAAAAAAATCCTTAAAATGGGCCTTTGGAGAAATCTTTGAATGGAGGGTGTAAGAAAGATGGGTAGAAGGTAAGGATAATTAGGGTAATGTTAGTGGAATTTGGGTTCGTGAATACCATTGATTCTCATTTCTTCCAATATCTCAAATGATTGTTATCTCATGGAATGTAAGGGGTATGAATAGAATCCCTAGGCAAGAAGCTATTCATGGGTTAATTGACACTCATTCTCCTAATATTGTTTTTATTTTAGAAACAAAATTGACTATGATGGTTTTTTAAACAAAGTTCCTAGAATTTGGTCTCGAGGCTCTTGTCAATGTGTCAGGGCTCATGGTAGCTTTGGTGGTGTGGCTTGTTTTTGGGATCCAAGGAAAATTATTCCTTTCTAGAAAATATTAAGTTGTTCTTCTATTTTTATGGTTGCCTATAGTATTGATTCAAGTAAAAATTGGCTCTTTAGTAATGCTTATGCTCCTACTGATCCATTGGGCAAACTGCAACATTAGGCTCACATTTGATTTATTCAATCGCTAGTACCCTTTCTTCATTGGATTGTGGCTAGTGACTTTAATGCGATTTATAGCTTGGAGGGAAAAAGAGAGGGTTTAGCCAAACTTGATCCATCTATTGAGCTCCTTAGGGATAATATTGCCCTCTTGAATGTTATTGATGTGGAGCCAAATAATGGTATATTCACTTGGAACAATAAGAGAAGTGGAGATGATGTTATTTTAGAGAGGCTTGATAGATTTATTGTCTCTTTCTTTTGGGTGGGTTATAGTTGGACTACCAGCTTAGAGATCTTGGATTGGAAAGCATTTGAACACTGATTGATCAAATTCTTAGTTGTTTCTTTCAGGGCTTCAAAGAACCCCTCTTTTAAGTTTCAACTTATGTGGTCATGGGATGTTTTACTTTATGATTTAATTATTGATTGGTGGTACTAGGGGAAGTCTACTTATGGTAGGGCTATGTACTCCTTTGTAAAATTATTAAAATATTTAAAATATAAGCTCAAGAGGTGGAATAGACAATTGTTTGAAAAACTTCACTTTAACCAAATGTTGTCTCAAGCTTGTCTAGATACTATCACTCATTTGATTTGGGATCAGGGACTTACTTTGGATCTATGTAGAGAGGAGACCGCTATTGTTAAGGAGCTAGAGGAGTAGGATCTTTGTGAGGAGATTTTATAAAAGCAAAAGTCTCATATTGATTGGCTTTAGGAAGGAGAAATGAATACTACATTTTTATATAACTCTATTAAAGCCAAAAGAAATGGTAATCTCATTACCTCTCTTGTGTCTTCAAAAGGTTCTCGACTTTCCTCGATGAGAGAGATTTCTCAGGATTCTTCCCAATATTTCTCTATTTTGTTTATTGAGGAATCACCCCCAACAAGTGAAGATGATATTTTTATTTTAGATTGAATTCCATCATTAGTTTCTAATGAGATGAATGAGACCCTCATTCATCCCATCTCTTTGAAAGAACTGAAGGAAGTATTGTTTCCTATGAAAAAGGTAAATCCTTAGGCCTTGATGGTTTTCCAATTAATTTTAGGAGTTTTGGGAGATTATCAAATTAGATCTTTTTGAGGTGGTACAGGAATCTCAAAGAAATAAATAAATGTTAAAAGATATGAACTCTAATTTTTTGTCTCTTATTCCTAAACGAGATAATGTGAAAATTCTTGATCATGTCAAACCCATTGCTCTTTGCAATTTGGTCTATACAATTATTCACTAATTTGATTGCAAAAAAGTCTCAATTCATACCTCAAAGGTTTGATTTTTGATGAGCAAGATGGATTTGTTGTTGGTAGAAATATTTTCGATGAGATTGTGATTTTTGTAGAAGTTATTAATTCTATGGAAACCTATAAGGAGAGGCCCATGCTCATCAAACTTAACATGGCAAAAGATTATGACGAGTTTAAATAGAATTTTTTATACAAAGTTATTTTGGCTTTTGGATTTGGTGGTGATTGGACTAATTGGGTCATGAGTTATGTTACTTCTACATCTTTTTTGGTTCTTATTAATGGGGAACCGTTTGATCTGTTCAATGCTTCTAGGGGTCTTTGGCATTATGACACTCTCTCTCCCTATCTATTTATTATCATGGTGGAAGGGCTTGGTAGATTTATTAAGTCTTGAGTTAGACAAGGTTTAATACAAGGTTGGAGTTGGTGTAATGGTTTGCCCCCTCATTCCCACCTTTAGTTTGTTGATGATAAAACTTTGATGGGTCTGGCAAGAATCAATGAAGCAACAAATTTTAAGAGAACTTTGGATATGTACTTGGGCGCTACATGTTAAAAGATTAATATGGCTAAGTATTATATCTTCTTCATTAATACCCCTCAGCTTATTCAGATTGGGATTGCTTGGATTCTTAGATTCCAAATTGGTTCTCTTCCTTTGGTTTATCTTGGGATTCTCCTTGCTATTAGATCTCAACCCAGAGATTTTTGACAAGAGGTTTTGAATAA
This sequence comes from Cryptomeria japonica, assembly GCF_030272615.1. Classification (NCBI taxonomy): domain Eukaryota; kingdom Viridiplantae; phylum Streptophyta; class Pinopsida; order Cupressales; family Cupressaceae; genus Cryptomeria; species Cryptomeria japonica. The sequence goes on along the minus strand of NC_081407.1, from coordinate 302,714,499 downwards.
GTTTCATAAGAAGGTTAGTCATTGGACTTGAAGATGGTTTTCATATGTTGGGAGAGTGGCCCTTTTGAAGTTGATGGTGCAAACTCTTCCTATTTACAAATGCTTTGTACAGGTTACTCCTTCTAACTTTGTTAAAGTATTTGATGCTCTTCCCTACCAATTTATCTAGATTGGAAATATTTTCTCTTCAAAATCGAGTCTAGTTAGGTGGGATTCAGTTTTTAGGTCAAATTAAGAGGGAGATTTTAGGCTCGATCCTATTGGTTTGGATGGTTAGGTTTTAGCTACCAAGTTATATTTACAATGGTGTACTTGCTAGAGGTAGGAATAGGCTAATTTTTTTACTCATAAGTACCTCGAGGGAGTTGATAGCTATGATGTACCTCGATGCAACATTGTTAGAAAGGGATCCGTGATTTGGGATACTCTCAAAAAGGCATTTTTTTTGGAATAATTCTTGGGATGGTCATCCCCCTAGTATTTGAAATTTTCCTCAATTGTAGCCCCTTGTAACATTTTGACTTCAGTCGATTGGAGTAAGGTGGAATCTTGTAAGACTGTTAAAGTTAGTTGGAGGTGTTTTGATAGAAGGATTCTTAGGATTGGTTGTTTTGTGGTACTGTTGATTATTGTTAAGAGTTATAAAGGAACTTGGCTAATAGACTTTGTAGTTCCCTCAAGGGGAGGGATACTTTAGCTTGGGGCCCTGATCCAAAGGGAAAATTCTCTGTGTGCCTTGGGCTATCTAGAGTTGGATAGACAATTGTATGGTCAGGTTGGTGTGTCTTAGTGGAAGAAAGTGTGGAATGGATTCTCCTGGACAAAATGTAAACTATTCCTTTGGCTGGTAGCCCAAAATAAGTCTCTCACTTGGGACAATTTGCATAAGAGAGGTTTCTAGAGTCCTTCTATTGATGTTCTCTATTATAGTTATGAAAATGTACTTCACGTCTTATATTTTAGTGTCCTTACTCTAAGGATGTTTGACATCTTTGGTGGGAGGCATGCAACCATGCTTGTCTCCCGGTCACTTCTTTAGTCGAGTTATGGGAAATTTTAGGCCTGCCTCAAGCTAAGAACTCTTTTCTATAGGTTTCTTGAGTTATTGGCCTAGATATTTTAGGATTTAAAATGATGGGTGTTTGGTTGTGGTGAAATATTTTCAATAGGCTTCAAGAAACGATTTCGGTAAAGTATGACGTTTCTATGACAGTTTATCCTAGTGATTTGGTGGTCGTAGGTAATTTGAATTTGGTTAATGAAAGAAGACCCTGACATGCTAAACAAAAGATTCATCAGAAGGGGTGATGATTGCCTCCTCATGAGGGAGTTATGAAGGTTAACTCTAATGCTTTGTTTAGGGGGAATCTTCTAGACATGTAGGAATTGGTGACATTGGTAGAGGTAGTGATGGAGGTGTTGTTTTCTTTTTCTCTATCTATAAAGGGAAAAATTATAATAATCTTATAGAGGCTTCAACTATTCTTCATGCAGTGGAAATAGGATGTTCTCTTGGTTGGAAGAAGGTTATTTGTGAATGTGAGATTTTGGTGGTTATGTTGAATGAGAAAAAGTTGGATGGAGTTAATTAGCATTTAACCTTAGTGGATAAGTATATTCTCAATTTTTTCCCCTCTTTGGATTTTGTTTCTTTTTGTCACATTCCTCAAGAGTGGAATAGAGTGATAGACCGTTTGGCTTAATGGGCTTCTCAAGATTTAGAGATGTGGAATGTGGATGATTGGGAACTCTTTTCCTCAAAGTATTGTGAGACTTTGGCAAAGTTAATTATGGAGGATAGACATATGTGATTATCCTTCAGTGGATTCCTATTGGAACTTCTTCTTGCTAGTTGTTGGATGTCTTTTTTGGGAATGAGGCCTTTTTCTTTGTACTTCTTACTGTGATTAAGAACTAGAAGTTGAATCCAATTTAAATTCTTAAATGTAAACAATTTTTTTTTTTAAAATGTAACCCAAAAAACATATTTGAATCATTTCATTTTTATATAAAACTAGAGTTTCTTGTGCTGAGATACTTGGAATCAAAGTTCCAATTCTATTGAAAAACAAGGTCGAAACTTATTAATAATGGACACACTAGGATATAGGTAATAACTAGTCATTTAACTAAATAGATAGACTTAAAATAATTTGAGAACAAGGAAAGACACCATTTAAAATGTTGTAGAAGTTGATTTTGAGAACTCAAGGAATATGGATGATATACCCCCTCTAGGAAACCTGAATTAGTAGAAGAATGAATTGAATTTTTTTGTTACCAAACCAAGAATTTGCATTACTGAAGTTGACTAAGGATGTTAAGAAAATCGTGCCTCCAAAATTTGATTAGAAATAAACGGGTGATGGGTAGAAATTTGGTTAATATAAATTAAAAGGTATTTTGAGCTCTAAAATTATTTTGAGTTAATATACGAATTGTGGGGCACATATCAAAAATATGAATAGGTGGATAGACATTGAGGAGAAAAATAGTTAAACAATGGAAAAAATTTCATGAGAGAAATTTATTCTTAATTTGCAAAAGATGGCTACCACAACTATTTTATGATAAAAACTTAATAAAACTACATAATTTAATCAGGGATATTTGACAATTAAACAATATTATGATATGATTGCTAAACTATTGAAGCATGCTCCAATATATTAGAAGGATGAAAGGTTTCAAGAAAGAAAATTCCTTCTACATTGGAGTTTAAATTGGCATGCATGATCTAGAACACGAAACTAAATATTTATGAAAAATAAAATAAGAATAAAAGCTTCAAGACTTGGCTACCTCAAGGTAGAATTTAAATAAGAGGAAGTAATAAAACAAAAGAAACAATCATTTTAATTCATACAAAAAGTTGAAACTGGTAGAAAGGAAACCAAAACTTAATCCAAATATAAGAAATATTTATAATGGATATGAGATCAAAGAAAGAAATAACAATAATGTACTAGACACAGTAATCTAGGCTAACAATGATGCTTTATCAAAAGAAGCAATAAATATACTTGCAATAAATCCTATTCCACAGTAATCTAGGCTAACAATGATGCTTTATCAAAAGAAGCAAGAGATATACTTGCAATAAATCCTATTCCACAGGATCCACTAGGTAGATTTTTATGTGTGGAGGGAATTTGTTAATTTGGACATTATCATTGAAGCAAAGGGAAATATGGAGGAAACAAGTGATAGGAAACACCACCATAATAGATCTTTTAGTGGTTTGGAACTATAAAGTCACTTCCAAATATCCTCATGAAGGCACCATTAAATGCTCTTAAGCTTACCAATATCTATACTAGTAGATATAGTACTTTTGAATGATTAATTTCTCCTAAATTAATAAATAAGTTGCTATTGTAAATTAATTATATGAAAACATGGTCAAATTTTAGTATGGAAGTAAGGCTACTAAGAATGTAAGTTCATTCCTACTAGATACCTTAATCTATTTTCATAAATTTAACACTGACATAGACCTATATGTAGCCCCTTTGGGATCATACAATCTAATCTTTGTGATGAGCTGGTTAATAATAATAAATGTGGATTGCTATAGTAAGGTGTAGTAAGGTGGTGGAGTGTTTAGAAACAAAATTTTAGGCTATTTAAGGTAAATATAATTTTGATTATAAAATTAAAGAAGAAAAAAAAATGAGTCCAATTGTATCCTATTACACTTGAATGAAGTAGGAAACGATAAAACTACTAATGAAAAATTTCTATCAGTTAAAAAATTCAAGTTTGTCTTTCCAAAGGATCTACCAAGACTCTCAACTAAAAGGGTTAATTTTTAATAGATATATTCTACCAAGAGAAAATCTATATAAAAAAACCCCTTATAGAATTAATTTGACATAATTAATGGAGTTGAAGATTCAATTACAAGAATTTTTAAAGGGGTTGATAATACCCAGTGTCACACTTTTAAGAGGACTAGTCATCTTTGTGAACAAGGATATAAAATTGATCTTATAAATATAATACATAATGTTGAATACATTAATTAAGAAGAAAAAAGATAAACCTTTTTTCCTAACATTGATGCCTTATTTGACCAAATGAAGGGAGAATTGGAATTCTCTAAGATTAAGATTTGATCAAGATATCACAGTGAAATAACTAGGAAACTGGACAAAATAGAAACAACACATAAAAAACAAATTGCAAGAGAAAAACAAACATTGATTGATTGCTTAAGGAATTAAGGTACATATATAGGAGAAACATCCTACCCATTCCTGTTACTGACTTGCTACACAAGCACCAACTAGATATGATTAATACACTAACACCACCATTAATTATAGCTTAGGTGAGGAGAAAAAGTAGATTTTGGCATCAAAGCCTAATAAGGTACCCAAGTATAATGCACCTTATAAAGAAGAGGATGAATCCTATGGGAAAAAACTCCCCCAAAATAAGGGGAAAGGAATATGCTCTCTAGAAGATAAGAAGTACAAAAACTCTTGTGAGAAAAAAATCTTTCCCAATGGAGAGAAGAAGAAGTGAGACCATGCAATTCCTCGTTAATGTAGAACCTCCTACAATGATGGTAGATGTTTGACAATAAACGATGAAAATGAAAATGATGCAAGCCCAACAGACAACATTCCTTCCCATAGGTTGAAATAGAACCACAAAATTATACACTAATGCTACTCAATGATGATCCCTTCAAATGGTACTCGTCAAATGTCTTTACACCAATACCAAACTATGACAAATAATGTTGTAGAGAAGGAATAAGAAGTTCTAAAGATGCCTTCATAATATTTGAAGAAGATTATCTAACTCCATATGAGCTACATCAATGAATGTGGATATCATCAATTGTTGTCCTCTACCTATAAGATAGGACTCAAAAAACAAACCTTTAATGTTAGTTAAGTACTCATCCCAAGTAGCTATATTTGGAAAAGGATGAATAGCCCGCTGCATTGGATCACTAGAAGCTCTCAAAGAAGTGTCTCTAAACTTAGAAGTGCCAATAGTAGGAGTGTCCTCAACTATAGATGGAGGAGATGGAGTATCCTTAATTGTAGACGCAACAATAGATGGAGGAGATGGAGCATCCTCAACTACATCTCCTTTAAATGTAGATGCAACAATTGATGGAGGAGATGGAGCATCCTCAACTACATCTCCTTAACTATAGATGCAACAATAGATGGAAGATCAATGTATGTCAATTGATCATCCCATGATGATGTGTCCATAGAAGATGGGACAACACAAGTCACAATATTATCCAAGTAACCATCAATATCTGATGAAGGTTTAAGGTCTTTGTCCAATTGATGAATGATAGTCCAAACAATAAAATGACACTTAGTGTACTCAATGTGACGGAAGATATCCTCAAAAATCGTAAGACCTATTAATCCATAAAACTTGTAATTTTGGTAAACTTTTTTTTTATATCTATTATCATATGGCTTATGAACATGACTAGTGTTCTGACAATAGAAAGATAGAAATCATATAACATGATGAACTCTCCAAAATAGAGCTTTTATCTTGGTTCATGATTATAATGGTACGTGAAGAATCTCCCACCTTAAATTGTAAAATTGTGCCTAAATAATTGCTTTTGCGAATTCGGGAAAGAAAATGAAAGTGGAATTGAAAAAACCAAGGGCCAAAACCCCATACGATCAATGGCTAAATTCATTTGATTAAAATAGAGGTCGCCAAAATGCGAATCCACGTGGAAGCAAATGTAAGTCGACGTCAAACTACAAATCAAAGGAATCAGTGCCACGTCTGCAGTCGAAGAGAAGAATTTCAAGTCCAAGTCGGCTGTTTAAAGCGCAAGTTGAAGAGCCAATTCAAATTTGCATTTGAATTTTACGCTTTCCTTCTCAAACTTAGTTCAAAATGGAAGGAAATTGTGGAAAAGAGGTCGATCTGTAACGAAATGCCACAAAAATTTGAGGTCAAGACCAGAAGGTCAACTCACCAGTAACAGGTCAAGATGCCACAAACATGGTAAGTCGATACCTTTTCTAGTAAAGAACTTCGACACGTCTGGCAGATCAACAGGCAAATTGATTTGTAGGCCCAATAGTAAGTTGATTTCAGATGCAAAAGCTTAGATGCTGAATATTTGTAGGTCATGCACATGAATTTCTAGAAAATGAGGTCAACTCACAAGTTAAGTACAAATTCATGCCTCACATCAAAAAATGCTTGGCAAATTAAAAAAGCCTCAAATTTACACTGCACTGCAAATATTCAAACCGTCTCCAAATATTAAGACACCTTTTGTAAAAATTTATAGATCGATAGCAAATATTGCAAAATATTTAGATTCCAGAGACTGCAGAAGATTTAAAAAATATCTCTACACAACAGATTAAATGAAACAAGAGACAAATTTATGTCAAGTATTGACTACAAGATTTTGCCTAGCAGATTCACATACCTGAACAAATGGACAACAAATATTGCAAATATTCCTATACCTCTGCAAATATTGCTGAAATATGCATAGATTTGACACGCCTTTGCAAGGAAAACCATCAAACACAACAAACTTTGACCAAATACAAATGTTAAGACTTTGATCAAATATTCAAAACTTAAGCATACTTCCTTGATGCAAATATTCATACTTCCTTATGTAAATATTCATATCTTCCTGTAAATATTAAGATGCCTTTTGCAAAGATTTATAGATCAATAGCAAATATTGCAAAATATGTAGATGCCAGACTGCGGAGATTTAAAAAATACCTTTACACAACAGATTAAATAAAACCAGAGACAAATTTATGTTAACAGTATTGCCTACAAGATTATGCATAGCAGATTCACACACCTGAACGAATGGACAACAGTTATTGCAAATATTCCCGCGAGTATGCAGAAATTGCTGAATATTGAAATGCCTTTACAGATTCAAATGCCTCAGAGTGCAAATATTCGCAAATTTGACACGCCTTTGCAAGGGAAAGCATCAAATACAACAAACTTTGATTAAATACAAATATTAAGACGTTTGAATGCAGATTTTATTGATTTAAGCAGACCAAATAATCAAAACTTAAGCAGAATTCCTTATGAAAATATTGACATGATTTTAGCAATACCGTGCAAATATTCACGATTTGCAGTCCTCACCTCAAAATCTTCATTATAAACTAGTTTGCAGATTATTTACATTTTTTTTTCACTGCGAGCTTCAATACCATGTAAAATTAGTTAAGAAATTGGGAAAAATAGAAACAACACATGAAAAAGAAATTGCAGAGCAAAATGAAGATTGATTCATTGCTTGAATTATAGATATAAGAAATCCACCCATATTTGTAACTAATTTTTCATATAAGCAAGCTGTCACATAAGCACCAACTAAGCATGATTTATTAACCAACAATCACCAATTCATAATTGAAAAAGGGATATAAAAAAGACTTTTGATATTATATAGTCTTTTGAATTGCCAAAAAATTGAAATGAGTGTTCATAACTAAGCACTATAAAATTATCGATTCTTTTGTTAACATATTAATTTATTTTATTAAAAATGTATGCAACATATTTCCTTTAGTTAAAGAAAAAAATTAGAGTTTTTTCATTTTCTTAGAACATTATTTTTGTTCAACTACATAGTTGGAAAGATTAAAATATATAATTATAAAGTTAATAATGTGTTTTTAGTCTAAATGGTTGACATGACCAATTTATCTTCTTGAAAATGAAAGTTTATATTATATTAAATATTGTAGTCCACATTTTTTATGTCTAATACTTAAACAAGTTTTTAATATTAAGATGTATAAAACTATATGACCAACGAATGGCCCAATTACTTGTGTTAGCTATTTTTTTTACTTAAAGACTATGGAGAATATATACTCCAAAACCCTTTTAATAGTAGACTACCATGCACGAGTTATCCCACATGCATAATTGAAAGAATAGACAATATAAATATATTTATAATATAAATTTATCATAATATATTTATTTTTCATGGTGAATTCTATTTTTATAAAATATTAAGTTCCTTCTCATTTATTTTGGAAGCTCTTTTAGTTACATAACTTAAGGTATATTACTTTTATAAAAATATTATTATTATGTCTATAATTGATATTTATTTGTCATGGTGAATTCTATTTTTTTTAAATATTAGTTCCTTATCATTTATTTTGGAAGCTCTTTTAGTTACATAACTTAAGGTATACTATTTTTATAAAAGCATATTTTTATGTATATAATTTAATTAATATATTTTAGGAGGTGATTATTAAACTAAATATATATATATTATTATTATGATAAAAATAGAAATTAAAAATATTCTATGGCTAAGTGCACCAAGATTGGGGACCAAAAAGATGCTACTTTACTTTTTGGGCCCTAGCAGAGCATTTGACGCTCTTCAAATTTGGTGCTCGCCAAATGACTCATAATGACCAAGCCTTAGGATTAGTCAACTAAAAAATTTGGCGAGAGCTAAATTTGGCTAGTGCCAAATGAAAATTTAAACAACAAGGAGGTCAACACACTCCATTTTTTATGGATTTCGTCATGGTTTGAGCTCCTTTTCACCTTAACTTGAGCATTGTTTAGATGTTGTGTTTTGTTGGGTTTTTATTGTAATTTCCTTTCGATTTAAAATGCATTTACTTTGCATACAAAACCAAGTAAATTTTATTTAACCAGCTATAATAAAGGCATTTAACCTTCCAATCATGGCTGTATCCTCAATCCTAGTTAAGATCACTTTTCATATATGTAATTCATCATCAAAACATAGTATAACTGTAAAGTATCATGCATACCCATTGCAATAATAATTATAGATGAAAGATGTCTAGATGAGAATGGTTATGAGAGAGAACATCTAGGTCAGTCTTTCTTATGATTCAAAGCATACTTTTAGGATATGGGAACTAAAAGAAGCACAATGTTGAGGTTGATGTTGAAATATAGTTAATCTCCTAGACGCAATCATTACTCACTACAACTTGGATGATCTAAATTACTTTATTTCACACAACCTTGTTGAATGTAGTATACCCAAAAAGGTCATTATCTTGCACCTATAGTCTAACAAAAAGGGTATTTCCTCTAAGAGCTTACATAATCTTGACATTCTAGAGTGAACCTCACTTAGAGGGCTTCAAAATAAAGATGAATGAAGTTTTAATGTGTTACATTGTAAGGACGCCCATAATATTAAATAATAAATTACACAAAATACACATAATTAACATAAATCAAACTGACTTGGCCCATTCATGGGCCTTGTCGGGTCAATCCGGCTATGCATAAGAGATCTGGTGTGAAATGGGTTTCTCCCCAACAAGGTTATTATAAAGAAAATTTTGATGGAGCTTCTAAAGGTAACCTAGGAATCTCAGACACAGGGTTTGTAATTAAAGATTGGCTGGGATATTTTGGTGATGAGAGCAAAAAAACTGCCGATAGGAACGAACAACATGGCAGAGACACAAGTGACCATGTTGGCGATTCAATGGGGAGTAAAATTAGGGATTCAAAATTTGTATTTAGAAGGAGATTCTTTAATAATAATTAATGTAATTGTTAAAGGGGAGGCTCAAGCTTGGCACCTCAACAAATACATTTTCACCATTTTAAATATTTTTAAAATATTAAATAATTATTGCATCACCCATGTACAGAGGGAGGGGAATGAGGTGGCAGATGTCCTTTCAAAGTGGGTGTTATCATTTGATGATGAGGATGAAGTACGTGTTGAAGATTACAAAGATACTAAGAATGATGATGTTGAAGGAGGAGACTACAACAACGCAGGTAATGACAATTATGGTTCAACAAGGTCAAACGTGTAGGAAAAGGTGTATTTTTTCATTATTTAAAGGTGGCAGGGTAGGATTTAGGATTTTTTCAAGGTTTTGGGTGGAAAGGTGTTTGTATGGATGAAGGCCACCTTCACACTCTATACTCCTAGGCAACAATTGGCATTTGTTGGGGATGTCTCTACGAAGAGGTTGAAATGTATTTTCAAACATGGGGATGAGGCTTTTGTGTAGATAATGGAAACCCTTTTGGGTGACTATTTCTTGAGGACAATGCACAAATATAGAACCAATGTCAACATTGTCACAATGGTTTTGGCTTGGGGGCTTGAATTGGGGGAGAAAGAAGATTCCATTATGTGGGTTATGTGGGAGTGTGTGGAGGATGACTAGTTGTGTGGTTTGAATGAGCTCCTAGAAATGGCCATGTCAGGTGTGGGGTTTGACGTGGGTGAGGGCCTTGACATTGATGGGGTGTATGAGCTCTGAGAGTTGGTTCCCTTCATTCAATGACCTTTTGGTGTAAACCAAGATGAAAGGCATGCAAAGGCTGTGATTGGGCAGGAGTCTTTGAAAATGTACCTGAGGGAAAAGGAGATTGAGTCTTGAGGAGCTGGAGAATGTGGGTTTCCAACATAGGAAGAGAAGGTGAAAGGTAAAAGGAAGGGTGCAGTTATGGGGAAATCTTGATGCAAAAGAAAGAAAAAGATAGAAGGAGGAGTATAAGCGTCAGGGGTTGGGGTGTGTGGAGCAGGTGGTGGTGTGAGTTGCCTTGTGAGAGATGGGCTTTAGCCTTTTTTGGTGTTTTTTTTTTGTCAATCTTTTTGGCAATGCAGTATCTTGGCCTAATTTTTTTGGTACGACCAGAAATTAAACATATGGGCATTTTTAAATGGGATACAAGTCCTGTGAAAGGTATTGATGTAAATTCGTAATAAGGGTTGTATTTTGGGGTGTCTATAGGTTTGTGCAGGTTTTATTTTGGCATTGATGGTGGTTGTTTTTGTCCTCTTTTGTCACAATTAGGTTGGTGTTCTTTTCTATTTAAGCCAACTGTTAAAAATGGTTTAATTTCTATATGGGGGTTTGGATGATAGGCATAATTAGAAGTAGAGGAAAGCAGTAAAGTATAGTTTGTATGGGTGGATCTTTTTGAAGTCTTTTGGAAACTTTTATTATAGCTATGTGAATTTCCTTTTATAAATTAATAAGAATAATTATTATTATCGACAAAAAAAAAAACATAAATCAAACCAACTTGTTCAAAATATAAAACATAGAGCATGTTATTAGTTTTTGACATAATGTTTGAATACATATGCCCAATGACTAGGAAAAACAAAAGGAAACTATCTCTTTAACATGAAGACCATAAGGTCAAGTACAATAAGTACATAACTAAATAAATCTTGATAGATGCTCCTCACATGCAACCTCCAGATGGGAACACTGAGTTGAGAACATCTTAAAAGAACTTTACCACCCAACCATGAAGCATGTGCTTCTATAGAATCCTTCTAATGAAGAATACCTGACCCTGGATGCCTAGTAATCTGAAACTAGTAGGAGTGATGGAATTTGGCGCAACATGATATTTCTATATTCTAAATGATAATTTACCAATATCATGATGTGGTTGAGAGAAATAGAATAAAAAATCAAATAATAAGCATTTACTAATGATCAGTATGTTTTGGCTAAAACATTTATTGGGCCAACTATCGATAGGTAGGTTTGAAGTACAAACCCATTAGGATTAAGGTGTCGTCTACCTTGTAAATCCTCTGAAATGGTTTTGATATCCTTGTAAAGTGTCTCAAGGCACTTAGAGTGTATTTGGAAAATATATTTTATATTTACTCACTATCATTTTTAATACATTCATAAGGGGTGATGGGTTCCACTAGACAATAAAAGTGAATTGTAAATACAATTATTTAACATTTTTTTCTTCACATGTGGATGCATAGAATGGGGTAATTAATGAATTAGGAAATGGACAAATGAGATACCTTTGGGATTTTTCAAGTGGGTGATTGGAAGAGGAAACAAGTATCTCTTGGTTTAGTGTAATGTTTATCTTGCAAGTTTGGGTGCTCAACTTGGAGGGAAAGTATTGGAGCCAAAATCAATGCCCTTTCAACTTATGTGGAGGTGATCCAAGGGTTGTGATTATTTGGAATGAATAGTATTCTTTGGATGCCTTGTTTGGAATTTTGGAGGTCTCCCCATTCTATACATACAACTCTTTATATGTAGAAAGAATGAAGATCAATTAAATGTCTAGAGGTACTCTACAATAACACAGATAGGTGGGAGGCATAAGGAGGTTGTTCATAGGTACATAGGTGTGGCTATGTTGGAGGAATATAGAAGAATGGAAGTGAATTTATTGTACAATCATATTTACTATTGATAATGCATACTTGGACTCTCTTCTTGCTAGAGTTTTTTCTTGCAAGGGTTTCTCGATGTAAGTCATGTGTTATGTGGTGCTTTTATGCTGTTGATTTGTGCCTCATTGCTGCTATATTACATGGTGATGTTATTCATTATTTATTGATGTTATGAGTTCATGTAAGATAGGATTATTAAGCATGCTATGTAGGCTATTTTTTTTGGCATCATGAAGAAGAAGAATCTAAGCATTAAGGAAATGCAATTTTTAGATTTGCATATAGATTTCAAATTTTAAATTTATATTTTTCCAAGCCCTAAAATATTATCCTTTGATTGATTTATTGGATATGGATTGATATTTATAATCTTTGGTATTGAACCTATATAGTTCCCAACTTTTAGTTTTAGATATGAAGGTTTATTATCTCTAGATATTCCTCTATTTTTGGTTTCTTAGCTTGGAAAGCTTGTGAGAATCTTTATGAAGGAATTAAAGGTTGTTGAAAGGATTATGGGGATATAATGAATGTTTTGTGAGCTAATTTTTTTTTCACATATTTGTGAGATTGGAAGCCATGGATATTATCAATGTGATCTATGTTGGGCATTGGAAGCTTATTATTATGGATCTTCATGGATTTGATTATGGTTTGGTAACTTGAAGGTCTTATTTGATAATATGTGTTTATCCTCTTGTTTGGTGGTTTTTCTCCTTTACCTTGTGGTCATGTGCAGTGAATGTGTGTTCATGTTAGATGGGTATTAGCATCCTAGTTACATGGAGAAACACCAGCTCTTTAGACTACAAAATGGAGTGTTAGGGTAAGTGCACCAATATTGTGAACAAAAGGGGAGTATACGTGGCCATTTTTTTCTTTTCTGAAATCAACTAAACCTGAACTTGGAGGAGCGATTTGAGACTTGTCCACTCAAAATTTGAAGATACCTAAAGAAAAAAGATTGTATTACTCTGAATTTAGTTTCCAAACTACTAAATATTTTTAAAATTGGATAAGATTAAGGGGGTCAGATATTTCATGCACACAAAAGTGTTCCTATTTTTTTTCAGCAAAATATAACATAGTGTCCGACGTGCACATCAAAAAAGTTATAGTTGCATTTAGTATTTTGAAAAACACTTTGGTAGAAAGATAGTTAAGAGTGAGCACTAGAAGTTGTATAGTTTTTTGTAATTTTTTGTTGAGTATTTTTTTTTAATGATTTTTCAAAGTGGATGCTATTGGCAATTTAGCATTATAACAGACAATGAAGGATTGTTGACATTTCAATAAAGGATATTGAGAAAGTTGTTGATGATTATGGATACAACTGATTAAGGATGTCTACTGTCTTAATATTATTATTTTGTCATTGATGTCAAGAAATTGATTTTTTAATTCAGTATGATGTTGCCATATCTTGAGAAATATGATTTGAAGAGTATAAAGGTGTTGGTAAAAGACACAGAAAGTTTATGATGGATAAGGGGATGAATAAGGTATTCAATGGGCAACTATTACTGAGTCAGACAATGATGAGATCATGATGTTTAGATTGTTTCGACATCATACATATGTTATAAATTGTAAGGTTAATACTATAATATGTTACCAAGCAAAGAACCTAGTCGGTACACCCTAAGGAACCTAGTCGGTAAACCCTAAGGTTATCGCTATCGGTTAATGAAGGTGGAATGTCTACCTAGTGAAGTTTAGTATTTACCAAGTTATAACCGAGTTGTAATCGAGCTGTAACAGAATGCATTAAATGTTTACATGCATTATTTAATGAAGGAAGCTGATGAGCTGGAGTTGCTTAAATGATTGGTATGCCATAAATAAAGTTTGTTAAGAATCTGTGGCAATGAAAGATCGACGAGAAGATCTACAGTGAAGATTGAACCACAATACCCTAGCACAAGTTCCAAGAAATGTATGCAAGTTCCAAGGTAGGGTAAAACGTTTTCAGACCAAAAGATGCATTGAACCTGGTCAAGTTTGAAGATTTGATGGCTATGATTGATCAGGGGAAATGTGATCAAGGAGATTAAATGGTTAGCTAATTGTTTATAAATAGGGAACTATTGATAAACAATGTATGCAGGCAAGTGTATGCACAGGGATGCTACATAGTGATTACCGAGCACTGAAGCTTGAAGACTTGTTTTGAATAACAAAGTATAGAGCCCAGCAGAGGGACACGATAAGTCCTATGACTAGATTGTATAGAGCAAATAAGAATCTGCTTTAGCATTTTTAGATGTGAAGTTGCAGATATGTTTTATTACTATTATTTTGTGAAGTAACAAAAAATCTCTTAATCGAGTGGACTTAACAGTCTTATTTGTAAAACCCTCTAACAAGGTGACATTCTGATTGAGTGTTTGAAATCCCTTAACAAGGTCACTTCTAACAAGGTGAAGATCCTAACAGATCTGAGGGAAATCCCTTAACCGGGTCACATCTAGCAATGTGTTTGTAATCTTTAATGGGATTTGCTTTTAACCGAGCATACTCTAGAAGAGTATATTTCTTAGTGGGTCCGAAATCCCAAAGTGGTTTTTCCCTATTTGGGTTTCCACGTTAAATCTGGTGTTATGAGGTTTATGATGTTTATATGCTTTTGAGTTTGCATGATTAACAGTTTTGGTTATATTACTAAAGCATATGTTACTGAGGTTGAATCTGATGTTTTTATGGAAGAATAAGTTTGTATGATTCACCCCCCCCCCTCTCATCTTGTTGGCTATTGGATCTGTACTTACATTTAGTATCACAACTATCAATTGGTATCAGAGCCTTGGACTCCAGAAGAAAAGTTTAAAGGCACTTGAGTTAATGATCCAAAGATGTATAAGAGGGATGCATCGAAGCTGAACAAGTCAAGTTTCTCTACATGGCAGAAAAGAATGAAGCTGCATCTATCAGGAGTTGGAGAATATGTTGTGTACTATCTGGAGAATGATTTTGTTACACCGAGCACCTATCCATTAACAATGGAAGAGATAAAGGAAAAAAAAGAACATATCCAAGCAATGATTGAAATAACATCTACATTGACCGACTCAGAGTTTAATGACCTAGAAGGCTGCAATGATGCAAAGGCAATGTGGGATAAGCTCATATCTGTGTATGGAGGAGATGAACATGTTCAAAGAGAAAAAGTAGATAGTCTAAGAGGACAACTTGAATCCATGAGGATGAATGAAGGTGAGAACATAACTCAGTACAGTACAAGACTAAAAGAGATTGTCAATCAAATCAAAGGAGCAGGTGGAACTATTGAAGAAAAGGATATAACAAGTAAGTTGTTAAGAACCCTTCTACCAGCTTATGCAATCCAAGTCTCTACAATCAATGAATTAAGGTCTGTACCTAATATGCTAGTTTCTTTAGATGCTACCATTGGTAAGCTACATGCATTTGAGTTAAGTAACTTTGATAACAGTGGATCTTCGGTAAATAAAGTTGAATCTGCATTTAGTTCTTTTTATCTTGATGAATCTAATGATTACAATGAAAGAAAGTATAAGCACTCTGAAGGAGATCACAGTGGAGCAAGTGAAAGATTTCATAAGAACATGGAAGAAGTACACAAACTGTATGAGGAAATCAGAAAGCAAGAAGAGTTTGAAGCACTATTAGCCAGAAGGTTGCCAAGAGGTAAAGGTAAGTATAAAGGAAAACTACCTTTGAAATGTTTCAATTGTGATAAAATAGGACATATAGCTTCTAACTGTCCTGACAAAGATTCTACTGAAAAGAGAGATTACCGAGATGACAGACAAAAAGATAATCATTACAAAGGACACCGAGACTTCAGAAGAAGAGATAGAAAGACATGCTTAATAGCTGATGAGGAATCCAATGATGATAAATCAGATGAAACTGATACAGAGGAAATAGTTTATGTGGCTATCAAAGATGGATCAGATGAAGAAAAATATGAAGAAAAAGCCCTAATATCTCACATAAACACTAATGATTCTTGGATCATAGATAGTGGATGCTCACATCATATGACAGGAGATAAACACAAGTTTGTTATGTTAGAAGATTATGATGGAGGCTATGTTAGATTTGGTAATGATGCACCATGTCCGGTAAGAGGTAAAGGATCCATAACACTTCTTGACAATGCTAAATGTAATGATGTTTATTGGGTTGAAGGTTTGAAATACGATTTGTTGAGTGTAGCACAACTAAACAACACAGGTTACCAAATAGAATTTCAGAAAGGAATTGTCAAAGTTCATGACAAGAATGGAAAGTTAGCTACTACCGGGACACAAACAAAAGGTAATACATTTCATCTTAACTCAACTCGGAATAAATGTCTTTATGCAAAGATAGATGATACCTGGTTATGGCATAAAAGGTTTTGTCATATAAATTTTGATAATCTGATCAAAATAAGTAAGAAGCACCATGTAAGAGGTCTACCGAGTCTTGAAAAACCTGAGAATGTTGTGTGCCGAGGATGCCAGATGGGTAAGATGACAAGATCAAGCTTTACAAGTAAGTCTTACACTTCCAAGGGAATTTTAGATCTTGTGCACACTGATCTTTGTGGTCCTATGAAAGTTCAAAGTTATTATGGTGATAAATATTTCATATTATTTATGGATGACTATTCAAGAATGATGTCAGTAATGTTTTTAAAAGAAAAATCAGAAGCTTTTCAAATGTTTAAATGGTACAAGGCAAGAGTTGAAAATGAAACAGGAAGACAACTGAAATGTCTTAGATCAGATAGAGGAGGAGAGTTCACATCTGATGAATTCAACTTATTCTGCAATGATCATGGTATTAAAAGACAAGTCTCTGCACCGAGAACTCCATAGCAGAATGGAATAGCTGAGAGAAGAAACAGATCTATTGTGGATTGTGCTAGAACACTGGTGATTGAAAAGAAAGTGCCACAAACATTTTGGAGAGAAGCAATAAGCACAACAATTTACACCCTGAACTGAGTACAATTGAAGAAAGGTACTTTGAAGACACCATATGAAATCTGGTATGATAAGAAACCCAATGTAAGTTATTTTAAAATCTTTGCAAGTAGATACTATGTTCACAAAGATGATAGAAATGGCAAGTTTGATCAGAAAAGTGAAGAAGGAACATTTCTAGGTTATTCTTCTAGAAGCAAAGCATTTAAATGTCTGATCAAATCATCTAACAAAATAGTAGAAAGTTCAAATGTGAAAATTGATGAATTTGCAAAAAGAAATGATGAAGGAAATTCCAAGGAACCAGAAGACTATGATGAATTTGTCTATGTTCAACCGACAAGTCTTACCAAGAAAATTGTTGAAGAAAATGAAGAGAATATCCAGTTACCGAGTGATGAACAAGATCATACAAAGCCTATCGAGCCTATATTAGCCAAGTACGTCAGAAGACATCATGCACCAAGTCAAATTATAGGAGATAAGGATGATCCAGTGATGACAAGGAACAAACTGAGACAGAACACATGTCTGATATCTGAATTTGAATCGAGAATAGTGAAAGAGGCATTTAACAGTGAAGATTGGATAAATGCTATGACAGAAGAGATTGATCAAATCAAGAAGAATGACACATGGACACTAATCCCAAGACTGAATGACAAAAATGTAATCAGTACAAAGTGGATTTTCAGAAACAAGCTAAATGAAAAAGGAGAGGTCATTCGAAACAAAGCAAGACTAGTTTGCAAAGGTTATGCTCAAGAAGAAGGAATTGATTATGGTGAAACTTTTGCACCTGTTGCTAGACTTGAAGGAGTAAGAACATTGTTGGCATATGCTGCTTTCAAAAACTTCAAGGTATATCAAATGGATGTCAAATCTGCATTTCTAAATGGAATATTAGAAGAAGAAGTTTTTATTGAACAACCTGAAGGATTTGTTGAAGATAAGAATAAAGATCAAGTATGTAAATTGAACAAAGCTTTATATGGTTTGAAACAAGCACCTAGAGCATGGTATGAAAGATTGCACTCTTATTTGATTAAGATTGGTTTTATAAGGACAAGTGAGAACAACAATATGTACATGAAGAATGATGAAAATGGAATACTGATCTCAGCCATATTTGTTGATGATATTATATTTTATGGAAATGACTCTTTATGCAAGAACTTTGGAAATGAAATGAGCAAAGAATTTGAAATGTCATTAATCGGTGAGATAAAGTATTTTATAGGTTTACAGATACTGCAAATGAAAAATGAGATTTTCATTACTCAATCCAAGTACATAAAGGAAATCTTGAAGAAATTTGGAATGGAGGATTCAAAACTAGTAAGTACTCCTATGACTACCAACTGTAAATTATCAAAGAATGATGGATCTGCATCTGTTAATGAGACACTTTATCGATCCATGATTGGAAAGCTACAATATGTTGTTCACAGCAGACCAGACATAGCACATGCAGTAGGTATAGTTGCAAAATTGTCTGCAGATCCTAAGGAAACACACTTGACAAAAATCAAAAGAATTTTTAGATACTTGAAAGGCACTGAAGATTATGGCTTAGTATATCAGAAAGGAAATGATTTTGATTTAAAAGTTCATACTGATGCTGATTGGGCAGGCAACATTGATGACAGAAAAAACACAAGTGGAGGAGCTTTCTTTTTAGGAGAAAGACTAGTGAGTTGGCTTAGCAGGAAACAAGGATGTGTTTCACAGTCAACAACAGAAGTTGAATACGTTGCTGCAGCATTGAATTGTACTAACATTGCATGGATCAAACAACTGTTGGAAGGTATAAATGAGAAAGTTACTGAGCCAGTAACTATATTCTGTGACAATACTAGTGCCATTAACATTTCAAAAAATCCTGTTATGCACTCTAAGACAAAGCACATCTCTATCAAATATCATTATCTTAGAGAAGAAGCTCAAGAGAAGAAAGTGATGTTGGAATATGTTAGTACAAAGGAACAAATAGCAGATATCTTCACCAAACCACTACCAAGGGACACTTTTGAATATCTCAGAAGTAAGTTAGGGGTCATACCCCTATCTTCTACTCACTGATTGAGTTCAGTGAAAACATCAATCCGATGACTCTATCGAATATCTTTTAGGAGTTGATGCTGATTTATACACTTTAGGATGTTTTCTAAAGGTGTACAGGAAATATTACAGGAAATAATGCAGGAAACAATACAAGGAACAGGAATTGCAGACAAAATTCTTTGATCGAGACTGAATTAACACATTACAGCAGGAATTCACTTCATACAGGAAGAAATTATGTTTTAGTTCTTTACTTTTTGGCATTGTTGTCAAAGGGGGAGAAAACTGAGAAAGAGGAGAAGACTGAGATTGGACAGAAAACTGAGAAGTCTAATGTATGGGGGAGAAAATCTGTTGACAACAAGAGAGCATTTCAGCATTTCAGAATCACAGCAATCTGAATCTTTTAAGGTCAACTCAATTGGTTTTGCCAGCAATGCCAAAGGGGGAGATTGTTGGCAATTTAGCATTATAACAGACAATGAAGGATTGTTGGCATTTCAATAAAGGATTTTGAGAAGGTTGTTGATGATTATGGATACAACTAATTAAGGATGTCTACTGTCTTAATATTATTCTTTTGTCATTGATGTCAAGAAATTGATTTTCTAATTCAGTATGATGTTGCCATATCTTGAGAAATAAGATTGTATTACTCTGAATTTAGTTTCCAAACTACTAAATATTTTTAAAATTGGATAAGATTAAGGGGGTCAGATATTTCATGCACACAAAAGTGTTCCTATTTTTTTTCAGCAAAATATAACATAGTGTCCGACGTGCACATCAAAAAAGTTATAGTTGCATTTAGTATTTTGAAAAACACTTTGGTAGAAAGATAGTTAAGAGTGAGCACTAGAAGTTGTATAGTTTTTTGTAATTTTTTGTTGAGTATTTTTTTTTAATGATTTTTCAAAGTGGATGCTATTGGCAATTTAGCATTATAACAGACAATGAAGGATTGTTGACATTTCAATAAAGGATATTGAGAAAGTTGTTGATGATTATGGATACAACTGATTAAGGATGTCTACTGTCTTAATATTATTATTTTGTCATTGATGTCAAGAAATTGATTTTTTAATTCAGTATGATGTTGCCATATCTTGAGAAATATGATTTGAAGAGTATAAAGGTGTTGGTAAAAGACACAGAAAGTTTATGATGGATAAGGGGATGAATAAGGTATTCAATGGGCAACTATTACCGAGTCAGACAATGATGAGATCATGATGTTTAGATTGTTTCGACATCATACATATGTTATAAATTGTAAGGTTAATACTATACTATGTTACCAAGCAAAGAACCTAGTCGGTAAACCCTAAGGTTATCACTATCGGTTAATGAAGGTGGAATGTCTACCGAGTGAAGTTTAGTATTTATCGAGTTATAACCAAGTTGTAACCAAGCTGTAACAAAATGCATTAAATGTTTACATGCATTATTTAATGAAGGAAGCTAATGAGCTGGAGTTGCTTAAATGATTGGTATGCCATAAATAAAGTTTGTTAAGAATCTATGGCAATGGAAGATCGGCAGGAAGATCTACAGTTTAGATTGAACCGCAATACCCTAGCACAAGTTCCAAGAAATGTATGAAAGTTCCAAGGTAGGGTAAAACATTTTCAGATCGAAAGATGCTTTGAACCTAGTCAAGTTTGAAGATCTGATGGCTATGATTGATCATGGGAAATGTGATCAAGGAGATTAAGTGGTTAGCTAATTGTTTATAAATAGGGAACTATTGATAAACAATGTATGCAGGCAAGTGTATGCATAGGGATGCTACATAGTGATTACCGAGCACTGAAGCTTGAAGACCTATTTTGAATAATAAATTATAGAGCTCAGCAAAGGGACAAGATAAGTCCTATGACTAGATTGTATAGATCAAATAAGAATCTGCTTTAGCATTTTTAGATGTGAAGTTGCAGATATGTTTTATTACTGTTATTTTGTGAAGTAACAGAAAATCTCTTAACCGAGTGGACTTAACAGTCTTATTTGTAAAACCCTCTAACAAGGTGACATTCTGATTGAGTGTTTTAAATCCTTTAACAAGGTCACTTCTAACAAGGTGAAATCCTGAAAATCAAGTACCTATTCATGCACATCACATAACTTGCACGAAAATAATCAAAAATTCTTTTTTTTTTAAGTGTAAATAATGAAGTGTAGAACAATAATATATAATTTGTTTCGAATTTGGACAAGTATTTCAAAAGTTATTAAAAAATGGTACACATCTGTCTTGAGAACTTTGGAGACATTAGTAAAAGAAATTCAAGATTAATATGTTAATGTTGCTCAAATTTTTAAAAAAATTATATGCTTAGAAATCTTAGAAGACGTATGAAATTCTGGTGGAAGTTTTACAAATACCCACTTGATAATGTGCAAACTTGATGATGAGGAAGTTGAGAAATTAGATTTGAAGAAGAAAACACATAAAAAGGGGGCAAATGAAACCCCCAAGCCTCAACCTTTCTATCCAAGGCTAATTACAAGCCATAACCAAATCGAGCTTTTATTTTTTACATAACCTGATTAGGATTCATAACCAAATCAGGCTTTTATTTTTTACATAACCTGATCGAGATTTTATTTTTTCAATGACCCAATCGGGCTTTTATTTGTTTATAAACCCAGTCAGGCTTTTTATTCATTAAAAACCTGATCGGGTTAGGTTCTTTTATATTCATATATGTTAACATACATACATTTATATATAGTTTCATATATGTAGATGTACATATATTCATACATGTAGACGTACATATATTCATACATGTAGATGTACATATATTAATACATGTAGACATACATATATTCATATATCTATATATATATATATATATATATATCTCTCCCTCCTCTCCCTTCCTTCTCTCTCTCATTCTCTCCCTCTCTCTGTCTCTCACATAGACACTATCTCACTCTATCTCCTCCCTTCTCTCTTTCTATCTCACAATTCCCCCCCGCCTCTCTCTCTCTCTCTCTCTCTCTCTCTCTCTCTCTCTCTCTCTCTCTCTCTCTCTCTCTCTCTCTCTCTCTCTCTCTCTCTCTCTATCAACCTATCCCTTCCTCAACCTTAGTCTCTTTCTATGTCTCTCTCTCCCTTCCACCTCTCCCTCCCTCCTCTCCCCCCCCCACCCCCCCTCTCTCTCTCTAGTGTTAAAGAAGGTCAAATAAAATACTCTCTTGTTGTGATGAGATTTTAGGAGAAGGCTTAGATGCATTAGACAATGAGGGAGGGGATGTCAACAAAGGAGGAGGCTGGAAACCTAAACCTTCCTTAGAAAAGTGTGATGTAGATTTCTCACAACCCTCAAAACTGTGTTGCACACATCCTAAACCATGACCATGTTTAGAAAGGATTTTCAACCAACTCCATAATATTTTTCCAAATAAAATTTAGGAATTTTAGAGGATATTTAAATATCAAGAGGAGAGATCTCACTCTTTGTTTTGATAATATGGAAGTTTAAAGAGCTCCAATGAACATCAAGACATGTGTTAGAATAAAAATATGGAATTGATTTAGAAGAAGGTTGATCAAATGATACACTAGGCTCCTTTGAGGCTTGAGTCTTAAGTTTGGGGACTTTATATTCTCCAATAGAGGAGGTTGTAAAGTGTAATGGTCCCTAATCCTCCTGTAAGAGTATCTCTTCAAGTGAAGGAGTATCTTTAGTAGGAGATGACATATTTATTTGTATTGGAGAAAAAGTTGAATAAATAAAAGGAGATTGAGATTTGTTTCCATTTGGAAACAAATTTGTAAGTTCTTATCAACCTATAAGGTATACATCTCATTGTTGTAGATAAAATTGATATTGCAATGAAGAGTAGAAGGGACCACTTGCATAGAATAAATCTAAGGTCTACCTAGAAGAAGGTCATTTGTGAGAGTACTAGTATTGATATGGATAGGTGTGGGTATATTCATAGGACCTACTTTAATAGAAAATATAATTATACCTAATGAATACTTACCAACATTATAAAATCCACAAATAGAAATAGAATCAAGTAGAATAAGAGAAGTATCCAAATTCATTTTACACAACAATTCCATGCTACACACATCATGACCTAATCCATTATCCACTAAAGTTTATCCTATAGGATTACCATTGATGAGGATGATGATCATATTGGTTTTGAACTTCCAAAGAAGGTAACTCATGTTGGTGGTGATAAATCAATGATGAATGAATAGTACCAAACCGGTACTGAGAGGGGGGGTGAATCAATACAGGCAAAATACTGTCCAAAATCGGTTTGACAGCAAATACTCCAAATGACTGGCAAGCAGTGACACTGGTTGAAATAGAGTGCAACCGATAAGACCCAGAACAACTAAAGCAATCATAAACCAGTTACTCACTTAGCTTTCCTCTTATCTCAATTTTATAGTATCATTACACCCTCATGCATGAGCAGGTAAACTATCATCAGATCTTCACCATAGTTAGCTCAATATGTTTTATAGACAGGCATAAAACACAGAACCATCATATGCTTTACAGGTAATAACAAAGCATCACAAGATAGAAGCATCACACATGACACACATATTTTTCACGTGGAAACCCAACTGGGAAAAACCACGATGGGGATGAATACCTACAAGCTACTTTTTGAACTCTTTAGAAGTCCGCTCTGTTAGGAGCCTTGTCCAGTTAAAGACATTACAATAGGTTCTGCTAGGAATTGATCCTGTTAGGGATCACCCAGTTAAGGGTTAAACTTGGTTAGGGTTACCTTGTTAGAGGATCTCAAGAACTCAATAGCTAAAGGATCTCCAGAGCTCTATAGCTTCCCAGAACTCAATAACTTTGAGTTACCCTGTTAAGGGATTTGTATCAAGCCGGTTAAGGCTACCCCATTAAGGGATTTCACAACTGTTAAAGTGGTTAAAGATCAACAGGAATTACAATGATCTGATAACAGCACTCAATGCTAATGCAAATACATTTTGGCTTCTCTTCACCTTCTGCACATTCACTTGGCAGGTATCTCTTCTCTCCTTTGGTCTGGCAAGAATCATGTATCACTTCCCTTGGATACACACATACAACTTTTGCCAACAACTTTAGAAAGAAACACAACATCGACTTTATAGGAAACAGACAGGTCGGTAGCAAAAAACCTAAACCCTAAACCTGTTAGGTTAAGAAATTCAAATGGTTCAATCCTGACCGTTGAATCATACTACATTAAATACAATAATCTTGAATCGAGCTCAAGACATTCTCCATCGTCCATTATCTACCGATTTCATGGCGGCTGATAACCCATCACGCGTTATCACCATTTAACAAACTTCACACATTCCCAAGGTAGATAGGGATAGTCTTCTTCATGCAAGATCCTTCACGCACACAGGGCCGGCTTATGTGGCAACACGATCTATTCTCTGTTATATTGCTAACTCATCACACAAACATCACCTATTGAGTCATACAAGCTTGAGGTACTCCAACCAGAAATCCTGAAGTGGAAACTACCTACCAATTGGTAGTCATACAATGCTTCCATGTGTCGGTTCCCATAATTACATGCCGGTTCACCTTGAACAAATATACCGCTTCACTTTGGCATTTATACCAGTTCACACATATGCCGGTTCTCTCTTCCCACATATCACATATGCCAGTTCACTTCATATCACATATTGACATCAATGACAATCATACCATATCATTATGTCCTTATACCGGTTCACATAATGCCAACAATCTCCCCCTTTGGCATTGATGGCAATATACAAAGATATCTCTCTGCTTCACATCTTCTCCCCCATTTTCTACAGATATCTTTTTCGCTTCACTCCTTCTCCCCCTTTGACAACAATGCCAAAGTGGAGGCACAAGCATCCCTATTCCATTATGCTGCTCCCCCTGAGGAGTAGCATCCTTCAACACATCAATCAACAAAAATTTGACTATGCAATACCTGACTGATGTGGAACAAATACTTTTAGTGCACCTCCTGAAGGGGAAGTACCCCCAATTCACCTCTTAAATGCACAAATGTAGTCTTTGGGAGAGGCTTGGTGAATATGTCTACTAACTGCTCCTTATCGGAAACATGTTCCAGTGCAATCTCTTTATTCTGAACCTTTTCCCTCAAGAAATGATACTTAAGCTCAAAATGCTTGGTTCTAGAATGTAAAACTGGATTCTTTGAAATATTGATAGCACTTGTGTTATCACAGAATATACTTACTGGTTCAGATACAGGGATTTTGAAGCCATTTAAAACATGCTTCATCTAGATTGTCTGAGTGCAGTTCATGAAAGCTGCAACATACTTTGCTTCCGCTGTAGACTGAGAGATACAACTCTGCTTTTTACTCATCCATGAGACCAGTCTACCACCGAGAAATAATGCACCACCGGTTGTGCTTTTCTGGTCATCCACATTACCTACCCAATCAACATCTGTGAATACTTCCAGAATTAAATCATTGTTGTATGGGTACCACAATCCATAGTTAACTGTTCCCTTCAGATACCTAAGAATCCGCTTGACTGCAACCAAGTGGGATTCTCTTGGACTTTTCTAGAACCTTGTAGTAATGTCAACTACATGTGCAATATCCGGTCTGCTATGCACTACATAATGAAGCTTACCAATCATTGATCGATATTCTTTCTCATCAACCAGTACAGAATCATCCTCTTTTGACAATTTGCAACCGGTCACCATCGGTATACCGACCGGTTTGCTATCTTCCATGCCAAAGGTCTTCAACACCTCTTTGACATATTTGGACTGAGTGATAAAGATTCCATCTTTCATTTTCTGGATCTGCAGTCCAATGAAGAACTTAATCTCCCCTATGAGTGACATCTCAAACTCTTTCTTCATCTCATCAGCAAACTCATGACTCATCTTGTCATCTCCACCAAAGATAATGTCATCAACAAAAACCTCACAGATCAGGATATGATCTCCTTCAGACTTCAAGTAGATATTACTATCTTCACTTGTTCTCTCAAATCCAATCATCACAAGATGGGAATGTAGATGTTCATACCATGCTCCAGGTGCCTGCTTTAGACCATATAAGGCTTTATGTAGCCTGCACACCATATCACTGTCTTCAGATAGGGAAAACCCATCTGGTTTCTCTATATACACCTCCTCTTCAAGTACACCATTTAGAAATGCAGATTTTACATCCATTTGATATACCTTGAATCCTTTAAAAGCTACATATGCAAGAAGCATACGAACTCCTTCCAATCTGGCTACGGGAGCAAAGGTTTCTCCATAGTCTTCCCCTTCTTCTTGAGCATATCATTTGCACACCAATATGGCTTTATTACTAATCACTGTGCCATCCTCATTCAACTTGTTTCTGAACACCCATTTGGTGCCAATGACATTTTTATGCTCTGGTCTGGGTACCAAGGACCATGTACTATTTTTCTCTATCTAGTCAAGTTCCTCTTCCATTGCCTTGATTCAGTCTTCATCTTTATGAGCCTCTTTGAATGATTTAGGCTCAAATTCAAAGATCATACATGAGTTTTCTCTGATCTTTCTTCTTGTAAGGATTCCTGCATCCTTATCTCCTATGATCTGCTTAGGATCATGATTCAGCTTGACATACCAAGGAATGGTCTTTACTGGTTCTTCTTGCTTTTCCTCTTCATCCTCATCTTCATCAGTATCAGCATTCACCGGTTTAGGAACACTATTACTGGTACTTGGTTGACTGACAACTAGTTCCTAGAAGATTGCAACTGGTTCATTTACATTTTGCTCACTGTCAGTTTCCTCAGTTTTCTTAAAGGATTCATCAAATCTTACATTGACACTTTCCATAATTCTCTGAGTCCTATTGTTGTAACACTTGAGAGCTTTACTCTTGGTGGAATATCCTAGGAATATTCCCTCATCACATTTAGCTTCAAATTTGCCCTGATGTTCACTCCTCTTGATGTAACATTTGCTACCAAATGCCCTAAAGTAGCTAACCACAGGTGTCTTACCGGTCCAATACTCATAAGGAGTTTTGTCCTTACCTTTCTTGATGAGTACCTAGTTCATTGTGTAGATTGCAGTGCTCACCGCTTCTCTCCAAAAGGTGTGGGCTACCTTTCCTTGAATCAACATGGTTCTAGCTACTTCAACCATAGTCCAGTTATTCCTCTCTGCTAGGCCATTCTGCTGTGGAGTCCGGGGAGCAGACAGTTGCCTCTTGATACCAAATTCTTCACAATACTTGTTGAATTCACTAGAAGTGAATTCCCCTCCTTGAACAGTTCTGAGACACTTGATCCTTTTACCGCTTTCCTTCTCCACTAATGCTCTGAAAGCTTTGAATTTCACAAAGGCTTCAGACTTATCTTTCAAGAATGTGACCCACATCATTCTTGAGTAGTCATCAGTGAGAATCATGAAGTACCTATCACCCTGCACACTCCTAGTTTTCATAGGACCACACAAATCAGTATGCACAAGATCAAGAAAGTTGTCAGTAGTGAAAGATTTACCTTTAAAGGTCGAGGAAGACATTTTCCCCAATTGACACTCTCTGCACAAGGTTATTATCCAGTTTTCTTAGCACCGACAACCCTCTAACTGCCTTGATCTTACTAGCCTTCACAATGTTATCAAAGTTAACATGGCAAAGTCTCCTATGCCATATCCAACTATCATCAAACTTAGCCATAAGACATGTACTTATATTTGAATTTAGATGAAATAGGTTACGTTTGGTCTGCATGTCGGTGGCCACCAATTCACCATCTTTTGCTTTGATTCTGTAGACTCCATTCTTGAATTCTAGAGTGAGGCCACTATCATTCAGCTGGGCAACACTCAGAAGGTTGTGTCTGAGACCATCAACCCAGTACACATTGTCAGCACTAATCTTTCCATTCAGAGAGATGGACCCTCTGGCTTTGACCATGCATGGTGCATCATTGCCAAAGCGAACCACACCACCATCATACTCCTCCAAGGATAGAAACTTGCTCTGGTCACCTGTCATATGGTGAGAACAACCACTGTCAATGATCCACTCATTGGAATTATCAAACCGGGAGACAAGAGCCTTCTTGTCTACCACATCTTCCTTTACAGCAACAAACAAAATGTCTTCATTCTCTTCATCTTCTGATTCCTCATCTATGACACCTTCATCAACTGCCACAAAACAATTTCTCCAGTTTCCTCCTTTGAATTTCCTGAACCTTTCTGGTTTGTCCTTGTTATCACCATTAGGACAGATTATAGCAATATGTCCTATCCGGTTACAAGAAAAGCATTTCAAAGGTAGCCTACCTTTGTATTTACTGGTTCCTTTAGGAAGCTTCCTGGCAAGGAGAGCTTCAAATGCCATCAGAATCTCCTCATCATTCATTTC